>NW_009207246.1:0-46460 GCF_000690835.1 Fulmarus glacialis | reverse complement strand
CGCACCTTTGCACTTTCATGTCTCTTCTGTGCATCCTTAAGGTGACGGCTTGAATAGCTTCAATAGGTTCCCAAAGAATACAGTTCCTACTCTCTCCAGCCCACCCTGTTCAGTCCAAAGCCCACAGCAGAGGTAGTACACTCAGCCACAATGTAAACAGATGCAACCCAGATGAAACCCCTCAAAGACCCTGCTTCAGTCTGAGTAGAGCCTTTTTTTTTAGAGTGAAGTTCTTTTGTCTGTATTGCAATGAATCCGCAATTTATAATAATTCAGATTATTAGCAAGACTACCAATTAGACCAAATCTGTTACATGACTTTAAATGGCTCAGATTCTACTAATCTAATCTATTAATAAGATTCTACTCTATAGAAACCATCATTAACAATGGCAGAGACAAGCATCTCTCGTCTCTGCTCTTACAGGACCAGTTTTTTTAGGAGATACAGGGGAAGAAGCACAATTTGCTCATTCTAATCTGAAGTATTTATCCACATCAAGTTACCCTATCAAACCTTAAACATCCCAGCCCAGATCTGAGTCATGCAAATATACTAAGTCTTCTGCAAACAGAGACAAGACATAATCACATTCAAGTTAAACCAGTTGAAATTTCTGGAAGAATGCCAGTGTTGGTGAAACTTTGGAAGAGAGCTCCCCTGGATAAACGAACCAAAGGCTACATTAATTCCAAGTAGCTTCCCCACCATGATAAAAGATACATCACTCATTTTCCTACACTAATCTTTACCAAAATTCTTAAAAATCAAGGAATTAATAACTAGTTAGGACTCCAGAAAAGCAGAGAGTTGATCCTGTATAACCCCTATACTTCAGACCAGTGCCAATTAAACCACGGCACTGACAAGTGTTGCACACTATTACTCCAACTTGCATGACAGCTCATTTGTTTCAATGAGTCTGCTCTTGCCTTCAAATTATCTATGGGAAGATAGAAGACACCTACCACATGGCCTACCCACTGCCTTTCTCTCACCCCCGCCTATCCTGTGCCAATTCTTGCCCTTATCTTTAAAAGCAGCCTTCTTGAATCTTCCTGCCAGTTTAACGAGCCAAGAATTGGCACAGTTACCCTCAAGCCTTGCTCTGCTCTAATAAACACTAGCATTTAGGCTACTGATGCCTGCCAGTTTGGATCTGCAGGAACATCACTGTTGCTTGAAGCTAAAAGACTGAAACTTTAATGCCCACGGGATATCGCATCTAATACAAAAATAGGTGCCCCAAGAAAGCAGCAATTTCACTGCCAAGCAAATCGACATCCAACAACAGAAGGTGTGCATAAACACTTTGCCCAACAGAATACAGGGGAACCGGGGACATCCATTCTACACAAAGCTACAGAAAGAGTGATAGGGAATACGAGTAAAATAGAGCAACTCAGCCTTAAACACAAAAGCTGAATCAAACTTTACATTTGGAATATGAAAAATGTGGTTGCTAAAGTAATTGATAATTTACCTAGCTTATGCAGAACGATGGACTCCATGCCACAAAATATTGATTAAAGAATTAACCACACACAGAAACAATGAAATCTCTGTAATGGGAGTAACAAGTGCCTGGTAAGTGTTAACAGTACGATTGTATAAGGAATAGTTGTCACGGGTGTGGGCAGTTTCACCTCAAAAATGATGTTTTATGGTCATCTTCCGGGGCCTGTTTCTGGTTGTATGCTCTCTAACTTCACTGGAAAAGCACAACCCACTGCTGATTGAACCCCTTAGGATTTCAAAGCACAACCTCAATCCCTTGGGAAGCCAAGCTCATTTAGAATCTTAATACAGCCAAATGCAACTTTACCCATCCAGGAACAAAGGGCGTAATTCACACTTAATATGGGCAGACTTGTGTCCTGGAAAACACAAAATCTCAGAAGTTCTTCGGGATTATGGTGGGTAACAAAAAGGACGAGCTCCCGCTACGGTGCTGCGGCCAAGAGGCTTGGCAGGCAACACGACAGCATTCAGGAGCAATAGAGAAGTAACGTTACCCCGCCTACTCTAGTGATAAAACGACTACCACATTGGGTGCCCACACTTCACAGAGGGTGCTGAAAAATTAGTCTTCAGAAAAGTTACAGGGGGGAAAAAAAAAAACCAAACAGAAGCCTGAGAAATCCGCTTCCTAGGACCAGACTCTCTTGGACTAGCTACATGAAGTCAGGCATAACGGAACCTGTAAAACTACTCAGAAGTCTGTAAAAGGCAGTTCTTTAAATTTCATACAAATTCACAGAGGTTGTAAGTCGCAAGCCACAGTAACAATTAGTATAATCAGTAAATGTTTATTAGAAAAGCCAGAACAGAGCTATCGCTAGAAGTATTCATGCAAAGTATGAACTGTACTTTCTCTCAAACTTTGGATTTGATGGGAAAATTACCAGGGTAAGAATCTTTAGTTACAGATATAGATATAACTAAATATATGTATATAAAACCTAAATTTTTTATATATAGATAAACAACAGCCCCTTCAAACTCTAAGAATTTAAGGTGCTTCTTCCCAGCTTCTTCCCTCGCTACGTGAAAGATTCCTGATGAGAACATACAAAAATAAAACACTGGGCCTATTTCATTAAAGCAAATGGTTTCTCTCTTCCTGTTTTTGTCTACTTCACTACATAACCAACCATCTGGTTGGACCAGATGATCTTTCGAGGTCCCTTCCAACCTGGGCTCTTCCACAAGCCTATGACTCTATAACTTGAAAACCCCATGTTTAATATTGGATCACATGTTGTTGCCTGAGACGCAATCTGCTCACATATCATCCAGTCTTCTTCCTGCTAAAGGTTTGTAATCATTGAGATTTGATAGTATCACACTGTTCTATTATCATGCAATCGGGGAGGGGGGGAAGTCAAAAGCTGCTGGCTTATTTTGATTTTAAGTAGAGGTTATTCAAGGACATACCAATTAGTCGTGGAATCAGATCCCTAAATCCACAGAAGTTTTGCAGGTAACTGTGAGCAAAAGCTGTTTGACAAGCAGCAGCCTTGCCTACTGAAAGACAAGCTTGGACAGACTACAGCTGTAAAGAGCTCAGATATTTGCTGCCAGGAGAGCATAAAAGCAGGAAAAGTTTAAATGACAGTGAGCTCTGCCACAACAGAAGCAGGATGGGACTTGGAAACAGTGTGAAGCGATGGCAGCACTGGCTGCTCCTCACTTCAGGGAGGAAGGCAGCAGGTAGCAGAGTCTCACACCGCCCCCGGCGCAGCTCCTGCAGGAGGGCTCATCCCTGACACGCTGGGGAGCGGAGGACAAGGAAAGGGCTCAGAAGCATACCTGCCTTTCCTATGGCCTGGAAAATAATAAAACCAGAAGGCAAATGACCTTTTCTTCCAAGTTTACAGGAGGGATGGGGCAATCTGGACTTCACCAGAACGCTTTTAGGCTAAGGATCAAAGACCACAAATTACGGCATAACCATAGCATCACCACCAAAAATCATTTGGTTTTGAGGCAACCTACCAGTGCAAGCACCATTTTCAGTAAAAGCATCAGCAGTTCTGAAATTACCTTCCTCAATCTGTCTCGCAGACCTCCCATTCCAGATTCAGAAGACAGCACAAGATTCATATTCAGATTTTTCTTCAGTTTTAACTATACCCAAAGGGAGCAGATGAGTTTGCACAGGGGCCTGTGATATTATACTGAAGCGGACAGTCGTGCAGATAAAATGGTAACGACGATCCTTTGTGACTTGAAATACAAATTTGAATCCTGCCAAAAACTTGTAAGATAATTATTGTTGCCTCAATCAAAGTGGAGACAAATATGCCAGAACATCTAGAAGAGTCGCATACCAGAAAATCTTTTTCAAATGCTAAGCCCAACCAGAGCAGTTTGAGTATTTTAGCAAGAAACCATGAAAAGATTATTTTTCATTCCTGTCAGGACTCCAAGACTACAGCAACTCCTAAGCACCCCCACAACAGGACTTTTGTTCTGCGCGAGGCATTAGAGGAGATGCCTCAAGGAATTATGAGCAGACCACTCATTTGGCTATCTTGACATTTATGGTTGAATTCCTCTCAGTTTTAGCTTGTCCCAAGTCCTGGAGGGAAAGCAGTGGTATTTAGAACAAGGACAGAGAAAAGCAGGGAATTTGACTGAAATGGTGGGACTGTTGTTGGAACCATGAACCCTACCTTACTTCACAGCAAGCACGGTTGGGACACCAGCGATCTTTCCATGATGTTAAAGAACTAAGACCTCACCACGAGCAGCCCAAGGAAGCTCCGGGTACGCAACATACTGACATCCCGCCTAGTGCAAAGACTTCAAACCTCGTTAAATAAATACCCACAGCCACTTGCTTTGGATTCCGGAGTAAAGCTCTTTATCCCAGCGATGGAAGGCATATGGAATACATTACCATCAGAAGTTATAAAATACCAGCTCATTATGGGACATAAAAGTACTCGGGAAAAAACCTCTCTGCAGCTATATGGCTGATTAAGTTGCAAGTACTTATTATTCCCCCCTGTTTGAAAAGTACAGCCAATAAAGCATGCCTCCAAAGAACGATTTAAGACATTATCAAAATAAGAGCAGGGAAAAGTGTTGACATAAGAAATGCATTCACTTCTGTGCAGTGGGTCTTATTTTTATTACTAATATTGGTCTGACAGAATGAAAACTAAAAATTCTCCGAGACCTGCATGGCGCAGCCAGCCCTGCCAGCTGGAGAGACTGCCCGCCCTGAGCCACCTTGGGTATTCACCAGTGGTAAGAGCGGCTTGGGTATTCAGCAGTAATAACGTCTAAGTTTGAGGCTTTTCAGAAGTGGCTGAATGACTCCGAGTGCCTAATTTAGGGATGTCCTTTTCCTGCTACAGCTGGGCCAGCTACAGCGGCCGTCATCCTCATCTGCACACTGTTGGGCCCCTGGCCCGAGGCCAGCATTGCATCAACCCTACTGCATCCGCTGCTCCTCGTAAGCCGTCCCTGCGCCCTTTCAGACAAAACAGGCTGCTTCAATTTCTTGCATCTCTTTTTGACCGAGAGGCCTCAGGGACAGCTCACGGTGAGTAGTTCAGCGTGGAGAGCGGAGGAATGGGATGACGGGGCCAGAGCTGTAACATGTTGGCTGCTGCCGGAGAGGATGTGGCTTTCAGCAAGCCATTTCAGAAATAAGATATTTCACACGCTAACACTCTGTGAACATCAAGTCTTGTATGCATTGGAGAAAAAGAAAACCCGAAAATCACCAGTCAGTTTTGAAGACTTTGGTCTGGACCCACTAAGGAAAGCTGGACTATTTCCCGGTTGAGCAGGTGAAATCAGCAGGGTGGGTGGCAGCCTCTTAGTTCACACCTGGAGCACCGTCCCCACCATCCCTCTGAACTGAAATCGTGAACACCCCATGCCCGCCTTGTCTGCAAACCTGCAAGTCGAGGCTCAGCACTGGTCTTGCCTAAATATAAGTGCAAAGAGGCCTCAGCGCAAAACACTGAAAGCCCTTTAGTGTCTTTGCCCACCCTTTGGGAAACTGTGCCACAGTAGCTGGTGCTGAACCCTTACTGCCAGATCATTCTGAGGATTTCTACTTTTGCCCAAATCCTTTCATTAAGTACAGATGAAGCTACTGCCTGCAACGTTTTTGAAGCTTCTCAGTCATTTAAGCCTGCTTCCCCTTGCATTCTTGTCAAACTAAGGACAGCGATGATAACTTCAGGCAAGGCCCAGTGCAATGAGATGTATAAAAATAAAGCAGCAAGTTGGATTAAAAAAAAAAAAAAAAAAAAAAGAGGGCAGCAAAGGAAGCAGAAAAGAAGTAAAAACTCTGAAACTATTGTATCGCTCTCATTTTTATTTTAAACTTATGAAGAAAGCCTACTTACGCTTATTAGAAGTATTTTTCCTTGTGAAGGTCCTCACTGTCATAATTTAAGAACAAAGGCACAGAATTAGCAGGTTTTATATTTAACTAAGACCAAGGATTCACCTCGTAGTCTCTACCAGCAACCAACCAAGGTTGCTTTTGCAAAGGTAACAGACCAAGTGTACATATATAGCAAAATTTCACCTGGCAAACCATTCCAAAAACAGCAGTTGAATTTTTCCACTCAAATCTACTTAGACTTTTAAAAATTCCTCTAAGATTTAACACAAGGCTGCCAATTGATCCTGTATTGCTCTGTGGAAGAGGGACTCAGTCACCATTATGCTGTTCTTATGGGCATGAAACTATTAGCATAGACTTTACTCATTATACTCCTCATTTTGCTGCACTCTGTATAATATGGGGGCTGGGAGAAGCTCTGAAGTGGTTAAGCTTCTTTTAGGAATTAGCAGTTCAAGCTCTACTACTTGAAGGCTGTTACCTTTTCACCTGAGAAACAAAAGCAGACCACAAATGTTGGATGTTACTGAACTGTGTTAACATCTTTTTCTTTAAAGAAATGTTCACTGCCAGACAAAACAAGCCTTTAGTCTTTGTGAAACATATTCCTACTTTACAGGAAGATCATCCTTAAAGACAAGCATTATCACTATATGATGTGATACAATAAAACATAGTTACTAGTTTTATAGCAATAATCCTGCCTTCCACTCATTAAATCCTCACTGGAGGAAAGGTTTGTATGAATTTCATAATGCAGAAAACATCCCTCTCTTTTTCCCCACTGAGACAGAGTTCAATGTTTGTTCACTTGATCATTCCCTGTATCTTGTTCTCACAAGACTCCACACAGGAGCCCTAAAACCATGGTATCAACACTTAAAAAGATACTGTAGGCAAAATTTAACAAAAATTACTTTTTTTAAAAAAGCATTTCTATCAAGTGTTACATATTTATCAGCGGAAAACGGCTGCAATAGCTGTACTGTCAAAAACTAAATATCAACCTGCATAAGCCAAAAGCTTCTGAAGAAAAACCTAACAGTGACTGAAGCAGAATCATTTAAGAGCCATTGTTAACCAGCATGACTTCTACAGTAGGATGACTTAATAAAGGCAACAGATTAAAGTAGGATATATAGTGGTGAACAGGACACTACTTGCAATTAAATGCAAGCAAGCACAGTGGAAGTTCATCTGGATTACTATGTAGAGGCAGCAAACCCAAAGCCTTGGAATCCAATTGTTCTGACTGTAACAAGTGCTCCAATTTATTTTGACAGGTTTAACCGTTGACTACAGCGTGTATAAGCAAAACCCCAGAAACACACACCCCCCAAACAAATTGAAAACCCACCTGTTCTTAAACTCGTCATCCCATCTAACCCTACAGACTACTCCTGCAGATGAAACACAGGTCCTTCACATTTAAACTCTCAGCCCTACGCATTCCCATCCACCTCATTCGACTGCAGGAAATTCAAGCAAGTTACGTGCAGGCAGGTTTGTTTATTGCAGCAAAACCATGAGGCACTCAAAGCGCCCTTGACGTCCTAACTTCTGCTTGCATTAGAAATACAATGAGGTCCAGGTTGAATTCTGTTGCTATGTCCAAATACTTCATTTTGAAGAAAGCTCATAAAGGGGAGAGAGATGCCTGCTCTTCAGCAGCAAAACTCAATACCAATTCCTTTGGGAAAGCACCATATGCCACCTCTGCAAGGAAAAATAACTGAAATATCCTGAGAAGGAGCCATCAAGAAAAAATGTCATCTTCTTCCTGTGCTTTAACAAAGTTGTAAAAAGCTGAAATATTGGTCTAGAGCCTTCCAGGAAGTACTATCTAAACCAACTTTCTCATCTTGAATTCAGGATTCATTTAAGGAAGCTACCGAAGAAGTTCTTCAGTGAGATCTTCTACCAAGTATTTTTGGTCAAAGTAAATTTAAAACAGAATTAGTCTTATACTGAGAAGATTTGTGCTAGTATCTGATCACATCCCCTACATTTATTTCTTAGAGTACTTTAGCAACTGTCCTGGTTTCGGCTGGGATAGGGTTAAATTTCTTGCTAGTGCTGTGTTTTGGATTTAGTATGAGGAGAATGTTGATAACACACTGATGTTTTCAGTTGTTGCTAAGTACCCTCCTAGTCCAAGGACAGCTCCCATGCCTACTGACTGAGCTAGGTACACAAGATGGGAGGGAACATCATCAGGACAGCCAGCTCAGCTGGCTAATGGGGTATTCCATACCATGTGACGTCATGCTCAGCATATGAATGGTAGGCGTGATCCAGGAAGTACCGATCGCTACCTGGTTATCGGTCAGCGCGGGGGGTGAGCAATTGCATTGTGCATCACTTATTTTGTATATTTTATCATTATCATTATTATTCTCCCTTTTCTGTTTTATTAAACTGTCTTTATCTCAACTCACAAGTTTTTCTCACTCTTACCCTTCCGATTCTCTCCCCGTCCCACTGGGGGGTGCGGGGGAGTGAGTGAGCGGCTGCGTGGTATTTGGCTGCCTGCCAGGTTAAACCACGACAGCAACACATTTCAAATTATCCCTTATTAAGATGGCCTCAGGAAACTCAACTTTCTGAACAGTTTTACAATTGTATGCACTGATATTAAAGAGGTGAAAACTGAACAGATGGGGCCAAAAAGCTAAGCCTTACTAAGCCTTGCCAGCAGTACCACGACTTGCATAAGAGCATGTACAGCTTCTATAGGATGGGACCCAATGACAGCTCAACCGATCTTTCGCCTTTCTCCCCAACTCAGCCCCCATAAAGCACAGGTGAACAGAATGCTGGAAACGCACATTTATTTTTGTGAAGCCATGGAAAATTGAGTTCTACTTGTTATACTCCCAATGCACAATAAAGCCACAAGCACAGTAAAATCCCTGGCATCCCAAAGGATAGTTACCCTGTCTAAAGCAATTGCTGTATTGGCAAAAGCTCTGAGCTAACCAACTGGTTTAGGCAAAGCTGGAGTCTTGATGGAATTCAAGAGCAAAATTGCACTGATGACTCTACTGAAATTAACAGTGGCTTTCGGGTTTTTATCAGTGTTAGATGCTCAACATGAAGCACAGCAATGTAAGCTCAAAATAACTACTTGAATGCACACTCCTCTGAGAAGGAACAACGACAGCCCCTGGCAGAAGTTCAACAGTATGTCTTAGTACTATGACAGAAAGACAGAAACTCCATACCAGCAAAAATTGAGCAAACCCCAACACACCCCTGCACCTACCTGCCTTGCCCTGAGGATGGAAGACGTGAGTAGTCAAACATTTAAAAAAAGCTACAGAGGAACAATGACACACTAGGTCAAGGACTGTTTCATATGAACTTCATATATAACACAAATGCCATCTTTCAACGTACTCTAGACTAAAATTCCACCAACCGCAAGATGACTAAACTATTTTGTGCGTTAAATGTATTCAGGTTCCAAGCACAATGATTTTCTCCTTGCTCTTTCATCAGAAGAAACAAGTCAGGTATTCTATAACATATCTAAAAGCATGTGGTAATCTAAATCCTTGTAAAGGTAAAGCATTTTAAGTATGACACTTCCTACAATAGACTACTGTACCAGCATTATTGTATAGACCAAAATCTAAACTCAAGTTTTATCATAGGACCCAGCAGATAAGCAGCTTATGTCAAAACAATTCTGTACAGCATTGCAAGGCTATTACTAGCACATCTCCATTAGGTCTAGTTTAAAAAATCCTAAATAATTACGATATGGAACAATACTTAAAGATGTATATGCTGTCTGGTCAAGTCCCTCCAAAGTTTAGCACTGTAAAAAGAAGGCCAGAATGCTGGATTTAGAATTGTCAACACCTACAATCAAAAGCCGCATCACCTAATTTAAAAAAAAAAAAAAAAAAAAAAGGATTTAGTAGGTAAAAATTGAGTGACTGCTTTAAGTTGCACACAGACAGAAAAATACAAAATTCAGAAGAAACAGCACGAGCACATTAGTCAGAGAGAATTATCTGTCAGTCTTAAACACTAAACATTTCAAATTCAGCTTCATTAACATGAGATTTCCATGCTATGACTAGAAGGAATTCTGGCTGGGCAATGTCCCTATAAGCCAATCTTACTCCATCATATCATCCAGCCTGCTCATAACTTGCTAGGTAAGCTTAGTTCATACATTTTGCGTCTATACCTTGGCTGCTTTCCCCACATAACAGTAGCCCCTATTTGCGCGTGCATGTGATTTTATGTAGTATGTTTATACGAACCTTTTTTTCAAATAGCTAGTCAAAGCAAGAGCCTTTTTGGTTTGCAGGTTTGAGTAAGTGGCATAGAGTACATCTTCAGCTGAAAGCGAGAGCTGCAATAAGCCAGGAGGACTCTCTTTGGTTGCCTCTCTCCCCCTCTCTCCTACAACTCTGTAGCTAGAGACTGTTCCTAACACCCCTAGCAGCCCTTCTTTTTCACTTCTCTCTTATCAGCAAGAGCAGCTTCAAAGAATCACACAGAAGCCTGGATGATGGAAAAGGAGAGAGAGGATCAACAGCTACCCTTGGAAAGCTTCACTACCCCGGTTTCTGCCTGCTTGTAGCCGATAACCTTGTTTTGTTGCTGAAGAACACGCACCCTTTGACTGGCTCTAAATCGACTTCTGTCATTCAAGATGGCTTTTTTTAAATTTACATGACAAAGGTTGGATTATGTTGACATACATTAAACTTGTATGTCAACACATGAAAATACACGGCAGTAAAAGGCAACTTGTATCAAAACTCTGTACTTCAGACCACATTCCTGAGAAAAAACCAAAGACAAGGGAAGGAAAGCTGATTTTATAAAATGAGAAGAAGGAAACAGCGGGGAGTGAGAGATATGTATCATGAAGAAACATGAAAGGGAACATTTTTCCAATGCCTTTCTACCTTTGGAAACAGAGGCAGAGGAGATTTATCGCATGATCGCAGATATCGGGTTTGACACCGTTTCTTCTCTTTTCTACCGCAGAGACTAGAAGTAACTGGATAGCATATGGGAATTGTCTAGGAGTGCATGTCATACGGTTTTATCACAAAGGAGAGGAAAAAACCAGAAGAGATTGGCTTTTTCCATTCCCTTTTTAAATTAAATCAACTATCACATCTGAGTCATCCCCAAACCCATCAGTTTTCTGTCCAAAGCACTCCAAGGGTCTGCGAAAGGACAATCACAAGTGCTAGCTCATAAGGCTGACTACACTCTAAGGTTTCTTGTTTCATGCTACACATCCCCATAAGAAAAAATGTTGAAAATTTCCACACCCATAGCAAGAGGAGAAAAAGCCTGTACAAAGGTCCAGTTTTACAAGTACACAGTCTGATTTAGAGCTCCTGAAGCCTCTTTTAAGTCAGGAAATTATCCAGGAGAAATCAAGACAAGTTCGTAAATTCAGCTTTGACAGGAAAGTGAGTGTGCTAAAAACAACCCCAGGAACTTCAAAATTCATCAGAGCACCGCTTTAATTCTGGTTCATGATAATTTTAGAAAGGGATCTGTAAATACTCACCATGAGTTCTCTGTACAACACTGGTAGGATCAACTTGAAGCTGGGGCTACTTGTCAGAGCTTTCTCCTCTCAGTGAAAATACCCAGAAGAGTCTGAACTGCCTTACACATATCTGAGGACCCCATCCTGAAAGTCGAGCACCTTCTTTACTGGCATATGAATCCAAGACCTCCCAATACCAACAGAGAAGAGCAGTCCAGCTGGACAGTGCTCAGTATAACACACAGCACAAGAAAGTGTGTTTAAGTATACCGATTGTGGTCAGACCATAATAGTATTTCATTTTTCTGCCATAGAAATGAATGCTTTCTCTACCATTGGAAAAAATATTGTGGCTATAGAGACATGGTATTTAAACTGTTTACTTTGAAAAAAGCAGAGCAACTCAAACTGTTCCACCCTCCATCCATGTCCAATACTAGCATCTAAAAACAAACAAAAAAAACCCCAACAAAAACAAAACGACTCCCCTCTAATGCACATCATTTTAGAGTTCAGCACATCTTAATCTTATTAAAACTGCGTTGAACCCTCCACCCTGTAATCAGGGGGAAAACCGAAAACATGCAAGATCTTATTTAAGCAGGCTCTCCATTTTGATCCACCCACTCTAACTGACCAATTGTCTTAAGCGCCTGGGTCCTCACAAAGGAACGGATCACATCACATCTGTTTTTCTGAAAGCCATTTCACAAGTCACCTCCACGCAGAGGAATGCAAATGGCCCGGACTTTACGACCATGTACCCCACTGGCAGAAACCCCCTCCTCTGCTATCTCACCGACTGCTTTACTAAACTGAATAGAGAGGAGGAACAAGAGAAGGTGGATCAGAATCCTCTCCTTCGCCTCCCCTTTCCAGAGACCTACTGCGTGACTGGATACAGCAATACATCCACAACACAAAGGCGTTCTTTAGAGATAGCTCCTAGAGCTGATCTCTCTAGAACATGTATGAAGCTTCATTGTCAGAAAAACCACAGGAAAAGTTTGTGATGCTTTCTCATTCACAAACACTCGCAGGATTAAGTTTTAAAAGCATTTGGATAGATTTTAAAAAGAATCCTTCCCAAAATACTATCTTTTTGATTCCTCTGCCCACTCACCCTCCTTTGAGGGAGAACTGAGACTCCTGAAGAGGTTTTTTTTTTTTTGACACTATTTATTTCTGTTCCAAATATCTTCATCTCCACCCCAGCAAGAAAGGGAAGGAAGAGGTCAAGGATATATTATACTTGCAAGCTGTTTTTTAATCTTCTGTGAATTGTCAGCACTTTAGTTTCATTTACAACATTGCAGAAACAAAACTTTGTTCAGTGAAATTTATTATTAGGAGCAAAACAATCATTAATTTTAATTACAACTGAACTATGCACTTTGCACAATGGAAGCGTGACGGGTACAAAATGCCAAACATTGCCAATCTCCAAACTGATATCATTCTATTATACTTCAGATCAGTAGTATTCATATTGATGATTTTTTTTAAAATGGAAGTTTCATATACGGTATTGCCCAGTTAACTGATTTAATAAATACTCTAATTTCTAGGCATTTTAAGTAGCAGAAGATTTCTAGATAGCTAGACAGATCACATTCAGCTATGTAAAGGACAATGAGACTTAAGCTGAAACACCATAAATTATTCAATGGAATATTTTTACCAAAAATAGTAAAAGATGAAGAAAGCAATCAGATTTATTTTCTCCTACATTTCATTCATATTCTTGATATGCACAAACCTGAAAATGAAGGATATGTGCTTGAAAAGACCTTCCCTTAAATCTTAAGCAGGAAGAGGACAAAATGCTTAAGATCATACATTGGCTAGCATACTAAGTGAGAAGGCATACATGAGGAGACGGCACTCTTAGAAAGGACGCTGCAAGAACAGGAATCGGACATAATTACTTTATCAGCAGCAATTTAAATTAAGCCTGTTGTTCAACGGCTGATGAAACTCACGGCACTCTGCAGGATACAGGGGACTAACATGAGTCCTCAGAGTGGGTCCATTACTCTGCACACACAAGAAACAAACCTAAATTAGTGTTGGCAAACACAAGTCAGGGCATTAGGCAAGAGGCCAAGTTTGCTGAATCTCGCCGCCCCCCCCCCCCCAATGCCAGTTCCCCAAAGAAAATGGGGAACAGCTGCTCAGTCAGCTATTGCTGCCCAAATAACTGAATCTGTGCTCTAACTGAGCTGGGAACTGCTACTGTCATCGTCACGCAGGGCTGCGTGCGCACGTCTGCACGTCGCTGGTGCACGTGTGTGTGGAGGGGGAGAAGGACGAGGCCCTGAACGCAGCCTTTCTCTGGCTGGAGCACTGAGCAGGGAACCCGTGCTGCTACCACCAGCAGAAGCACCTCTCCAAGAGCTGGGGGAACCAACGATGACGCAGGAAAAAGGCAACCATGGTCATCAACAACTGCTTTCAGCTTCAAGGCACGCTGGCATCAGTATTTCGGTTTCGCTATCAAACCTAGATGATGAGAGGAAGGCTTATGAACAGTCATACACCAGGGGAACGTCTGCAAAGGTCTAAGGGGAATTAGAGATGAGAAGGAGAATTGCCCCTTCAAGGCAGGAAAGTGAAACGTTCCCCCCGAACTGTCCCGGTTTGTCTTGCTCAAAGTCCTACTCACAAATCTGAGTTTTTGTAGAGGCCTCCCGCTGTTTTTTGAAACAAAGTAAGCCAGTGACCTGGAATGTAATTAAGGGAAAGGAACTGTGTAGTTTACCTCATCCAATTTGCATTTTGCATACTAACTCGTAGTATAAAAAGCTGTTTAGACATACTTTCTCTTGCTGCTCCACTGAACTATTGGTCATTAGAATTGTTAATATAACTTGAGAACTCATGAGGTGAGTTTAAAAACACTTGGGTTCACATTTACTTTAATTGTTTGTCTTTTTCCTGCAAAAGCATACAGTTGTCTTGACTGTTCATAAACAGAGAGGCTTTGAGCAACCATAGTAGCTGCAATCAAACATTTATACAACTTAGCATTTCAAGAAAAATCATTCCCGCAAGTTTCTTGGCCTCTGTTCTCAGGGTCAATGAGATCTTTTTCCTATAGTCACTGTTAGTTAATACTACTTTTCCCTCCTCCTTGAAATGTTTTTGCTATTCCTTCGCCTCAGGTTTTGTTACTTCCAGGGCAGAACTCACCGCTGTCTCCACAAGCTGACTTCAGCAGTAGTTCAAGTGTTTTCCAACGATGAAATGAACAGACCAAAGTCATGTTAGGAAGGCTTATAGCATAAACCAAGATCACAGTTATTTAACATGGTAGAGATCGTTTTCCTGAAGCTACCTTAAATGTATGATAAAATTGATACAAAGCACATCATTAGACCAATGCTCAACCAGGAAACAAGAGTGCCATATCAGTCACAGAGGCTTGACAGATTTCTAAGTTTGAAGTAATCAGTTGAAGGCTTGTCATCACAAGCTTTGGAAAAAAGATGTTCAAATTTGTAAGACACCTCCAAGGAAAGCCGCCTAGCATATTCTAATACTCTGAAATACGCACAGCAAGCCAACCAGAACTTGCTATAAGTCAAAACCAGCCCAAAAAATGGGCTTTGTCTGAACTTTCGACTTGGAGATTTCAGCTCCAAGGAGGTGATGAGTTAGCAGCTATCACTGAGGTTTTTTTCTTACTGAATCATGACGTAGAGTCCAAGGACTTCATGTAGTTTCAAAATCCTTTGACTATCTTTGAAAAATAAACTCATCAGACCACCAGAACCTGATCATTAGAGGAAACCCATAACTTTTTTTGGATTAACTTCTTTGCTTCTTAATTGAGAAACTTTCTTCTTCAAAGTCTAAGCTGAAAGAGGTATTTGTCTCATCAGCTCAATTTGAAACAGCCAAATCTACATAACTTAGTCATTTTAAAATAAGAACGTAGACCACCTCTGAAAAAATTGTACAGGGATTAATTTTTTTTTCTAGTAGCAGTTACTTAGTAACAAACATGAAGGCGCTCTTTTCCAAGACTTTTTAAGCTAACGCGAAAAGACATTCTGAATCCACACGTGGTATTAAGTTTTCACCACATAGGATTCAATGTATGGAAAGGAAATTCTCATGTTCCCTCAGTAAAGTTTGCTTGTGGAGAACATGGAAATGATCTGACAGCACTGTGCTAGGCCTCAGGATACTGGATTGAAATGCAAACTTCTATCCCCAGCTTTTCTTACCTTCTAAATTTTATGTTTTGCTTACCATTTCAAGGAAAAAAAAAAAAAAGAAAAAAGGGAATAAAAAAGCACACAGGCAAAATTACTTTTAAAGCTTTCTATGGAAGCTGCAAGCGGAGCAGCTGTGTTCATTCAACTCTCATTTGGGGAAAAATCTGTTTGGGAGCAAAGTAAATACAATTCAATACACAAAGTCAGACTTTCTTCAAAATCTATTTGCGAACTTCGTAGTCCTAACTAGGTACTGTCACAATGATAACCTCAGAATAGTAGCTCAGGACTACTCTTACGTTTCTTGGAAATAATTGCAACAGATCGTTTCCCCATGACTAAATATAATCTTCCCAGAGATGCATCAGACAGGCTCATATCCCTTCTGTAAAGGAAGCCTGCTGAAAGGTAAAAATGTGACAGCAGCAGTTTTAGAGAGAGATCTGGCCAGAAGATCGCCAGGATGAAAAAAGCACATTCAGGAAATCTGTCCTTTCAAAGCGCAGGACTCCTTATCAAGTCACCTTCAGCTTTATCTACACAACTCTTAAGCAAATAAGATTCCTGTTGAATAAGGCCATTATTTGGTGTACTCTTCTAACGTCCTCCTTAGGCTAAAGGACAGTAATGCTCCAAGGCATTACCAAATTTATTATTTAATGAAAACAAAAGAGGAACAAAACACATTTAAGACACGTTTCTCTGAGGTATATTACTGAAAGATAAAAGATGCTATCAAGTATAAGACTTACCCAGCATGGCATAGATAGCTTCTTGCTGCAGATGTACCCCTGACAGAAACAAAGGCCATAGCAGGCTGGAAAAACAGGGAATGCTGCAGGCTCCGTTGCTGCTCCATGCTTCCCACCTAACCAGGATGTCTGCCTCTGGTATACTGTCTTGTTATGAGGTTTATAAAAAACTACCCAGCTCCAACAGAAGCAGCATAAAGCAACAATACCACTCATTGACAAAAGGCAGCTTCAATTTATTAAAATTATATAGATATGGCCAACTCCCATACTTTATATAATGTATAAGCTATTTGATTTATTGTCTCCTTTCCTTGAGAGTTAGCGAGCACTGCAGGATAGCACATCAGAAGTAACATTTTAAAGCGGACAAGCCAACAGCATTACACCAATCTGCAGAGAAAAGAAAGTGCATTCAGTCTAAGTATCATTAAAGATTCAGTCTTCTATGTTATTGTGCTGTGCTAGAAGAATAGTACCAGATGTACGTGCTCAGAAGGGTAAAAGGAGCCTGTGAATCTACCAAATACAAAAATACTCAGCCACCAGACCCCTCAACCTGGAACTAACACAGATTTGGCTAGTCTGTGAAAACCCAAGTACACTGAAACTTAGGGCTTTTTTTGTTTATTAATTCCTTAGTTTATGGGTAAATTATGATTTTTTTCAGGCAAAAGGTGCAAACTTTCTATAGGCAGCCATTAGCAGTTTTATCTGTCCCCCACACATGTCCTGTGTCACTATGCATGCCCAGTCCCATTCTCCCCTCTCTTCTGTATTATTTGGATAATGATCCAAGTAACATTTTCCAGCCTGCAATTACAATGAAGTTCGGCTGATTTTTTTTTCCTCCCCCCTTTTTTTTTTTATTAATGCATTGCCCCGACACTTGTCATCCCACTACTCTGAAACAAAAATAGGACAACTTCTGAAGAGAACCTAGCCACTTGTTCTTATAAAAAGATTATCGTGCCAGTACAAAGGTTGTTGTTTCTAACCGAGTTACTCAAGCATCCTGCAATAAGCCATTCAGAAGTTCATCGTTACTTGTCCAAATAGATTAGTCACATTAGTGCTGATGCAATGGCATTATGTAAAAGGCTGCTTCTCTCTGATCTGCTTCATTAGCTCCAAATCATATTTACAAAATGCAACATGCTACTTCAGCATGTCTGCAGCAATCAGCAGTTAAAACAATTTCTTTTACCATCATCCATGATATATGAACACATGGGTGGCCAAAGCATAGCCCACGGGTGCTAGGCTCACACAACTGCCTGCTCGCTTAGAGCACAAAAGGTAGGGCCCTTGGAGACCAGGAGCTGTAGTTCTCATCACTTCATCTCAGCTTTAGTGGGTTTATGCAGAGGGGTAGCCCACAGACAGCACAAAGGCAGCAACAATGTGCTGCTCCATTTTCTAGAAATTGTGGGTCATTTATATCTGCTGATGAAACCGAGCCATTCTCCAGTGGACAGAATTTAGATATTTATTCAACCTGACAGAATCAAGCTATTTAACAATGGGAGGAGAGCAGGGATGAAATAATGGGACTAGGATATTATGAAGTGGAGAAGAGGTAGAATAAATACTGACATATCCCATTGTAAGTCTTGAGCTGACATTATTGAGTCGGCCTTTGGAAACTAGGACAAGTGGTCTGAATCACGACAAAAAGGCTTTCAAATATACACTGTCTGCTCTTTGTTTGGATTTGAAGAAAGCAAGCAGCTTCCCTGAGCTACTGAGTACATTCTCAGAGCTCTTCTGTTGAGAATCATTTTCAATTTACCTATTTAGGGGGAAAGTTTTCCACAGAAAACAAGCAACAAGTTAGCCTCTGGACTTGTTTGCTGTGAGAAACCACACAGGTTATGGATGTGCAGTTAGCAAGGTGCAGTATGTAGGCCAGACAGAATTTAAACACTGTTACTGGGAAAAAAAAACATTATTGTTTATAAAGTGATAGTATCATATCTGGGATCCCAAGCCTGGTTCCCACAGCTCACTACATACACATATATATATATAGTGAGATTACATTTATCTATATATATCTATCTCACAATAAGGAAATGGCAAATTAGCTTTGTGGTTGTTTCACTACCTGATCCTGTAAAGAGGAAAATATGTTCCTGCAACCGGTTAAGAAAATGCGTGGCTCTGGGCCAGACAACACTGACAAATTTAACCAACTCATTCCCATCCTTGCCCATCTGCGAAGCAAACAGTACTTTCAAGGTGACTAAAATTTCTGATTCACAATACTGGCATGAGCCACACAACAGCGGTGGAGCCCCGATGCCCGTCCCTGCTGCTCTGCACGCCCCGCACACCGGCTCGCTCACACTCTTCCACAATGAGACTCTCAAAGATGACTGAGGCCCCAAACCTGGCTTAAGTCTACTTACCTGAAGGCTTATAGGCGTTCTTAAATATGATTTATTATTTTAAGAGTTTCTCGCATACATATTTGTGCATATTTAGGTTCAAAGAAGGGGTTGGCAGAACCACGCAGAAGTTACCATGTCAGTTTGTATTTGAGCAGAAATACATGCTGCTTATCAGAAAACCTCCCTGAAGTCTACTGTATTAGTTGCACAGGAATTATCCCTACCAAGTCCCTATATCAAGACCACGATGCTTTTTTGGTAGATGCAGAAACAGACAAAAGTCTGCACTGTCAGTAAAGACATACTTTCTTGCTGGCTTTAGTTCCACTTTTATTCCAGTACTCAAGAAAGTAATTCCTTCCACTTCAGTTTTTATTGGAGAAAGAAAACGCTGTTCAAGCGACAAGGCTAGTGAATAGCTAACGCTAAATCACATTTTGGAATAAAACAATGCTCTTCTAGGGGCTGCCCATCCCTTGAAGCACCAAGAGCTGTTCCCACCATCATCTATACACACAACAGAGTTAGAAGTGCCTAAATGTGTGAGTCACTGGTCCTCAAAACCCCCTGGAAGTAAGGTTCTACCCCCAATTCTGTCTCTCCATTTAGCATCCCTGGGCTTCTGTTTTAAAAGGACCAAATCCATGAAAGGCAAGCCATTCAGTTTCAGGAATTCCCTTCCTGTGACATTTAAACCAGAAATGGGACCCCATACTTTGTGCTTGTTCTTTTTATTTAGGATTAAGAACTTGGGGAGAGAAGAGGTAGCATCAGATTTTGCTGGACAGTGATTCAGGACTACAGGGATGAGTACTACTTCATTTCACAACTTGCATAAATTTTCCATCCTTCCATTAAAGCATAAGATTCACCAGCTTAGATACACTCATATACAGACCCAGTCAATTGAGTAACTTCAGCCAGGTTGCTGTACATAGCAAGAAGAAAAACAAAAACTAACTCCAAAAACCCATTCCAAACCCCAAAACAAACAAAACCCCAAAACACCCCACACTTTTTTTTTATTAATAAAAGGGACAGGCATATACCAGACAGGCATCTTAAATACCAATTCTCTGACCAGCCTGGCTATTTCTGGATCACTCCTTTTGGTATGTTCTATTCTCACAGCCACATGAAACTATTTTCCACAAGCCACAGGACAGAGCCTAGCACCTGGAATACAAATGCTATATGCACAGTCACATGATAGCAAGACAAAAAAACCCCATAATATTACACCAAAACTAATTGCAGTGCCATGGAACCCTTCCTCACCATGGTCTCCCTCTGTTTACTTTTCCTCTGTTTCCTTTTTTTCATTTTCCTAGCACTAACATCAATTTCCAAGGTCAGCCACCTCAGTGTAAAGTACCACACGGCTGTCAGGGCTTTACGATGCTCATGGCAGATCTATTCTAAGGATATTGCTTCAGATTTGAAAGTGTTTGTCAAGTTTCTCTATATATGGTTTACATGAGCTTTTTTTTTTTTTTGCTTCTTACCCCATCTCCTGTACAGCACAAATTTTGCTGTCCAAGATTATGCTGCCACTGTCCTGCAAAGATCACCAGGAGAGCCTAAAGGTCCTTCTTAGGAGTGAAGGAGCCAGCAATCCTCCACCACGCACAACGGAAGATGCACGCCATGATGAGAGAAGTGGCACTCAGACAACAGCTAATGACACCCACATGATTTCAGCTATTAGAAAAGCATACAGACGAAGACCTACTTGCAGATTCTGCTCTTTGTGGCATACTAATGTGTTACTTCATTCTTCAAGCATATGGAAGTAGGTATTAAACTCTCACAAGCAGGTGAGAAAATGAGAAGGCACCTGCTTCAAGATAAAGTTCTCCTTGAGACTGATTGCCTAAAAACCTTGCAAAGCCTACACAAAAAGACAGAATTACACAAAGCTAGAAAGCTTACAGTCAGTTTGCCCATATTCATTTCTTGACCAGGAAACACAAGGAAACAGCTCCTACCTCTTACTTGCACACTTCCTTTTCTACTTGCTCTAGAAATGCCAGTGAAAGACAGAAGCATTAAACAAGACAGCTCCATGCTCAGATGAAAGATGTCTTTACTTCAGACAACACGGATGAGATTCCACAGCACATCTTGTGGTTTTGAGGAACGGAAAGCAAATCTGTCACTTGGAGACAGATAAGCCCATCTTCTGAAGGGCCTTGATTCTGACAAACTTCTGCAACTGAAAATCCAGCTGAGATAATGTTTCTTTTCTTAAGTAAGCTACCTCAAAGTTTAGCATGAAGTATGCTTGCAACAGAACTTCAAAGTAGCTGTATAAAAAATAAAAATAAATCATATTTACTTAGCAAAAAACAGCCCACGTGTAATGCTCACAGTTTTGACGAAAAGGGGAGATGACCCAGCTCATCCCCAAGTTTAGGCATTATATAAGAGCACAGTCACAAAGTTTAGAGCACAGTATTTTATTAAGGACTAGATAAATAAAGCTATTTTAGTTCTGACATAAAACTAAACTTATTCAGTAAAGCACAAGAAAAAGGAACCACCTGCAAATTCAAAGTGTTCCAAATAAAAATCTTTGTCTATGGTTTCCTGGAGACAACGTTCTTCTGTAACATTCATAAACTATCATTTTGTCCCCAAATCCCTGTACATTCTTAAGCCAGAAAAAGAGTAGTGAGTCATAGCCATAACTTAAAACAAAATTCCTAAAACTATGCTGGCAACTTCAAAATGGTGATCAACTTCACCACCTTAAAAGGGGAAAAAAAAACCCCAAAGCTGAAGACTGCTGATGTTCAGTATTTTCAAAGCCACCTTAGAAGTGGCATCAGCAAACATTGCCCACGCAGAAATAGCCGATCCACTCAGCAGCAGAGGAAGCAGAGCTCTCAGCTGAGCAGACATGACAATATTGCTTCTCAAAAATCTCACTTGAATTAACACCTATTGCAGCCAGAGATTACACAAATTTGAACACATACAATCCTTGTTTATGTCCCAACTGAATGCTACACATTGGGAAATAGGCTATTCTGAAGCAAATACAACTAAAATTTTGTTGGGTTTGGGTTGCTGCTGCCCATTTATCTTTTCTTTGGCATCCTTCCTCAACAACTCGGGTATTTCACACCAACTGCAGCTTAACTTTAATATTGGATTTGATGACAAAGAGAATATAGCTTTCATGGACTGAAAAGACTTAGATGCTGTTTTCAAATGTCATGAAATCCCACCTAAGTCCCATAGCTTGTTTCCTTTTTATAGTCTAAATCCAACAGTGAAACTCCATGATCAGAGGACAGCTTGAAGATGTTTAATCTCTTAGATTTCTCAGGCTTTGTTATGAAAGCAACAAAAGGACTACTGCATGCAAGGACGTTAAGGGTCATATTCACACCACATAAGGGGTACGGGACAGCAGGACCAACTTACCAGTGAAGATAAAACGCTACAACTGCATCTCAGCTGCAATTCACTATTTTGTCTAAAATTGAAGTGGGGTTTAAAACACAAGTCTGCTCTCCTCCTCTCTCAGCCTTCCTACCAAAGACCTGCCACGTGAAAGATTATAGATGTCTTTTCTTTTTCTTCACTTTTCTTCCACACCTCCCACTGAGGAATGCAGGCAGAAGTAACTCTACAGAAGTGACGCCAACATACATCAAATCAGTGGCATTACACGGAGGCAAAGATCAGAAACAACTGTACCAGTGAGACACCCTTCATGTACAAGGTGAGAAAGTCAGTATGCTTTGCGAACAAGTGTCAACGTCTCAGTTGATTTAGCAAGGGCTAGCCAATTACACAGGAAGAGAAAAAACTCTTCCAGAATTTTATTTCATCAGTGGTTTCAGAACAACTGAAAGAGAACTGCAATACTGCATTCTTTGTTTAAAGGAAAAAGTTTATTCTGCCTTGTCATATAAATTGCAAACTTACAGAAAATACAGTAAGTGGCTACAGGATAAAGTAGTAAAGTGTAAGGTGTAAATTAGACATTTATTGTTTCAACTACCAAAAACCAAAAAATTCTGCTCAACAGTTAGTGTTAAACAGTTGTCCTCCTTTGATACTTACAGCTGCTAAACTTTTTAAGTCTCTAAAATAAAAAAAATAAAAAAAAAAACAAGTTTCCTGCTTTTTGCACGCTGCAGATTGAGTATGCCCATTTAATTCCCAAGGGCTGTCAACTTTCCCAAGTCTCATTTTTTCTAATTAAAACTGCAATAGATCATGCATGCTTAGGATGATACATGCAGCATGAACCACAATACCATCTCCCTTGAACTGAAAGTCACTTTCACTAAGGGGGGATGGGGGGTGGGGGAAGAAAGAATTAAAAAAAAAAAAATCTGTGTCTGATAATGAATTATCAATGTAGCAGCCTAAGAAATTTTTACAGTACAGTCAATCTAATTCATCTTCCCATGTAACGGAAGAAGTTACTTTAGAACTGACATGGTCTTAATGCTTTTGAAGACAACTTTTGAAGCAGGCAACTAATATTTTAAGTAGTTTCACATTAATGCAATATATAGGGAAGCCACTCTTAAAACTCCTAGCAGGGATAAGCATTTGATATGTTCAACATCAGCTAGATCAGACAGAACAGAAAGTATGCTAGTTACTCAGTACAACATACTTTTCATGTTCTAGGAAGAAACAGTGTATGTTTATGCTGTGGCATGCATTAGGCAGTCTAGGTTGCTCTATCACTGCTATAGGGCTGTTTTGTCAACAACAATGAAGCATTGTATTAATCTTTTAATAGTATTTCAACAGTGAAGCATGTAAGCTAGAGCTTGGTAGAGCAGCATCAACGTTAACATGAGTTTTGGAAATTGCTGCAGCCACCTGTCTTTACGTCCAGGCAGAGTCACGTGGGCTCTGCAGAGGTGACTTACATCTGGCTTTCTCTCTTCCAGACAAACCCTTTGAATTGTTTCACCACAGGGTTGCTATCTCCCAAACTCATGTCCGAAACACTTTCCCTCTCTTTCACTCCTGTCACAAAGGATTGCTGAGTGGTTGCTCCTCTTTACTGAGAGGTTGCTCCTCTTTAGTCATGTCTGATCCCTCCATGAAATGCCCAGCCATCAGCTGCATGTGGCTTACCAACAATCGAAAATGTGAAGGGATTAGTTAACTTTAGCAATACTGAAACAGAACAAGCACTAACAAAAAGCCACCTCAAAAATCAACCAAACGAAAAACTATTCTGTCAATTCACTCTCTACACAACCATGCACAACTACAACACACTGCATGCAAGACAGCAAGCATTCCCTTTAGGGTTCCTCCTCAGACCATGGTTTCATGACACCATGTGTCCACTTCAGCAGCAGGATCGTCTTGAGGTATTATCATCCTTTCTACCCCCGTTTCTGCAGTTCATTTCCAGTGTTCCTTTTCTTTACCACCCACAGCCAGGACAGTACACTTGCTTGTGGGAACATACAGTTGGTCAGACCATGAAATTATCCAGCTACGAAAGAGTTTTCTCTTTTGAGTTTTTCTAAGCTACTATTGCTTGTTGAATCCTTTTACAATCCAACACCTTGCCCGTCTCCTTCCCACCCTGTAATTTCCATGCCTGCTGTTTGCAGGTGACTCCCCCCACATGTAAAAATTGACATACATAACAATAGGTTAGGTGGCAATCTCATGAACTGAGTACTTTCAATCTAAATCCCCAAACAAACCATAGTCACTACACAAAGTTTCATCCCATTCCTCCCACCACACAAAACTATGACACTGCAATCAGTCTGCAGAAGTGATGGTAAATGTGTGGTTTTAAGTTGCAACACTAGGAGAAGACAGAGGAGAAGCTTCCGTTAACTGGGCATGTAGCAGGAAAACACTCAGGCAAGAAGTTCTGGAGCTACATGTGGTTAGTCATACATTCATTTACATGTCAACATCCAAATCATAGTCTTCTACAGTTGAAGTAATCTTTAAGATCTGGGAACAAACTCAAAAAAGGTAAAGAGTACCAACCAGTTGCATATAACGTACCCAAACCATGTGGGCTCAATCTGAATCTTTCCCATGCCAAAACACCGCTTAGGGCATGTACAAAGCACACACTGGTCTCCAAAATACAGCTAGGGAAACTCCCAAGCACTTCCACAAAAGATATTTTAGATTAAAGTGACTTATCTATAAAAGAGGATCACAAAGTCTACATGGGATAGTGTTTCAAAAAGGAAGAAATCAACCACAAGTCTCCATTATGTTATAGGTTCTATTTATTTGGGCAAACTTGTTCAACAAGATGTTTGCCTATGAAAGAAGGCATCACTGAATGTAGCAGCATTAAAGCTAGCACATTCCAGACCTCGATTCCGACGCAGGTCTCTATTCCTTAGCAACAAAAGTCTCCGTATTACTCTTTTCAAACAAACAACCCTCCCAGCTGATACGCCGCACCATAGCTTGCCGATTTAAGTATGTGTCAAACCATGCTCTGAAGTAGAAAGGCTGCTGAGCCGAGAGGCCACTCTGATGAAGTGAATAACAATGCAGAAAGTTACATTACATGAATGTGCTAAAAGGAGCTCATGCCCTGCTTTTTGAATGCTCTACGGGCTCCCTGCCCATAGGTTTAGTGCCCTGACAAATGCCGTGCCAGGAAAGTGTGCTATTGTATTAACTGACTAGGAGAAGAAACAACAGCAGCTAGAGAAGCCACTGAAAAACAAGGTCGTGGAAGTTGAATATAACAGCATCTCCATCAGATAGCTCACAGCAATCTGACACCATTTGGCTCTTTCAGGTAAGTATCAGATATTTAAACTTCAGTTTATATTGGATTAAACACATAGATTAACAGATAAAGTTTGTATTGTCCGCATAAGAATCATATAAAGTAAGAGGAGAGAATCGCACGTATGCTCCTGCCTAGGCAACGTGTGTCCTGGCATCGTTATTTTTAGGCTCCTGCAAACAGACACATTCCATCCCACCTGCAGGGTCAGCGGTGGCACCTCCACGCTCCCTCGTCCATTTGTTTCTCTTCTAAATTCACTCCAAGTTGGCTTTCATTTTAAATATCTAGCAAAGAGTTTAAAGCTTATCGGTCTCAGCACAGAAACTGACGCAAGGAAAAAAGCAGCAGTCGGATTTCATTGTGTAGCAGCTCCCAAACACCTTGCACTGTAGGTTTGGCATTGGGGTTTTTTGTTTGGTTGGTTTTGTCGTGTTGTTTGGTTTTTTAAAATTTATTTATTAAAGTAATTTAGGGGCAAACTATACAGTCTGCAATTTTGTTTAGCAAACTAAAATGGGGTTTAGCTCCAGGCTCAAGAGAAGGAACAGTGGCAAGTTTGCTACATGTGTATGAGTCCAGTTTTCACAATCTGGAGACAGATTATGCTAGCTGTGTGTGATATTGCATGATCCTCTCACTAGGGAAAAAGAAAGGCTAACAAAGAGCAGAAAATGAACAGAAAAAATATTAAATTCCTTATTTCTCCTGTAACCCCAAAATGGTTTCTTTATTCTCATCTGAGTGGCAGGTGATAAGTGTTGTCATGGAAACTAAGTACAGGTGAAGCCTTCAGGACTTCCTCCACTGGTATACTCACCTTACTTTGTGTTCACTATTCTGCGCCAAACAGTTTACAGAACCTTTTAAAAGATGCAAGCAAGTTTCCAAAGTTTTTGGAGTTTTGAATGTCATATACAAATAAATGAATGCAAGCATTATTCCAATTCATCGTGTTTACTGCCTTCCCCCCCCGCCCCGGCTTTTAAATCTTGTAACATCTGGAACAAGTGCTCCCTCTCTTCCATACAGGCTGCAAAAGCATGATATCTGACAAGGTGTCCTTGAAAATCCAAATAAAGGCTTGCTCTTTCACTTAAATAACTCCTTTGTCAAATTGCTGGGATTACAGGAAAAACTCACTGAATTCAGAAAAAATTTTAAAATTGTCCCCCAACCCAATGACAAGGTGTCAAAAAAATTTTAAGTAAAAAAAATTTAAGGAACATTAAAACCACTATCCACAGAAAAGCTAGGCTTTCATCCATACTAGCACACCTCAAGCACGTAACTCCCTTACCCCAATGCTCACAAAATTCTTAAAATATCACTTCTTAATTTGCAATTTATTGTTTGAGCCCCAAGGCTGCTCGCTCTCAAGCTTCTTCTTTGAGCTCTAGAATTAATTCGAAGAGTCAGATGGAACAGTCACAGCTCCCTAGTGGTATATCCGCTTCTTGGTTAAGCTTGCTTTTTAATATTTAGCCTAGTGCCAACAGCACAACACACCAGAGATTGCTTTACAGTTGCAGTTAGTCTTGGGCCAATTATACTCCTGTAACCTCTTCTAAGGGGCACAGACTTATCTACAGAAAACAGAGTGAAGAAAAGCAAGAATACTGTACCAGGCTTAGCAGCGTTTTCTCTGCCAGAGACTCGGGTATCCTTCACGCACGGAAGGGCTACAGCACTGACTACAGTGCCCTTCCCACCCTGCAGCAATCCCGCTTTAGTAGAGCCACAGCACACTTCTATGCTGCAGGACGGATGTGAACCCAATTTGGTACTTTCTCTGAAGACAATATCCCTCCAAAAAACCCTCTCATCCAACCACATAGTTGTTCACTGTTCATATCCCCTGCCCTCCCATCCTTAGGTACGAGCATGAGAAATAAAAGAAAACCGCAAAACTACCAAGGCTCTGATTCACAGCTTTGACAGCTAAGTCCCTTGCTTCTTCTTGGCGCTAAGCTGCTACCTACAGCATTTGTAGCATATTTTGGACAACTACAGAGTGTTTGAAACGGCCTTCTTTCTTCCATTACTGGTCAAGGAGAGATGATGCAACTAAAACACAGAATACAAGAGACAGAAATCGCAGGACTGCGAGGTTACACATAGCAGCCTGCTCCATCCACCACACAGTGGAACAAGAAAAAGTATTTCTCCCAGAAGCAATAAAACATGGACCAGGTACTTCTCAGTCATTTCAGAGCTGGAAATATTTAACTACCTCACTGCATGTACACTAAAATCATTCCACCAGCTAGGAAAAAAGTTCCTCTTTTAAGACAAATTCATCACCTTTGCCCTCCAACACCAGTGAAATCTATCCTGGAATCTCACCCATTCCCACTAGTTTTGGAATGAGGGTAAGCCTAGGACACAGAAAAATTACATCAAACCAGGAGGAGAGGCTGACAGAGCTTAGAAAAAGCTCCCCGTGTATTCTTTGTCTCGTTTCTCAAGCATCAAATCCAAACAAGGAATGGCAGTCATATTCAAGGTAACTTGCACGAACCAATTTCAAACACTGCTTTAAATGCAACCAGTAGTGTAACATTCATAATCTCCCATTTTGGGGGAAAAACAAGGGTCACAAGGATATGTGGTAAGTCTGTCATCTTTAAGATATTGATAGATGCTATTACTGAAGGCAGACCTTGAATTCCTTAGTTTGAGACATCCTCAATTTACAATCATCTTCTCACCCCTCAGAATTATAAAGGCTCCAACTTCACCTCCCATCAGAAGCGTGTGCATACCATAGTCACATAAAGAGTGAGAAGCATCAGGCTTGACCTACAAACCTACAGAAAAGCAAATGACACTTTAATTATTCTGGCTACTCTGAACAGTTACCTTCTTAAAGAAAATAGACTTTGGCTGTTAGAGCCCAATGCAGTCAGAGCAGGCGGGCCTCATTCCTCTGAAGTTCACGACATCTGCACCTACAGCAAGTGATTCTGTAGAACCAGATACATGGTAAGTTACAGATGACAAATATTAGCATCACTTTTAGAATAAATAAGTTAACTAAGATTACCTTAAGACATTTCAACAGCAATTAGACAACATTTCAGTGACTCACCTTATTATAGTAAACCACAGGAGACCAGTGTTCCATCATTAGGAAGGCAATAATGATTCACAGCCACCACAAGAGGGACAACTATGATTCAGCTGTAGGCCCCTCAAAAGAAGGGAGGCTCCAGGGGAATCTCCATGTCCTACAGAGCACTGGTACTTCCAGGGTTCACTGCTAGCAATGTGGGAGCTAGGTGGCAAGCCAGCAGGGGGGAAAACTCCATTTCTCAACCTTCCACACATCACATTGATCAACCTCTCTCAGTTAAAGCAAGTTCTTTAGAAACATCCCTGCCACTAAGCAGCCATTTGTAAAATAGGCAGGGGAGAAGGTATTTATTTTTCAGATATCAAAGAACAAGGGAATGGAGAAAGGGTTGAGGGAGAACCACACAAATAAACAATTGCTTTTCATCACACCAGGAAGTGCGTAAGGACAACTTGTAAGTGCTATAATCACTGCCTCTGCTTCTCATAAAGGATTAGTTTTTCTAATTACTGCAAATATTTTTATTGCCACAGCTTGCACTGAAGCGTAAACAAAGCTGGGGAAACAGCTCTCACAGTCCAAAGGACAGAAGGCGTGTATCTCGTAGTGCAGTCATTGCAGACCGCGAGGAAGCCACTGGCCTCGTGAGTTAGCCTGACCCTCGCTCCTCTTCCTCCTCCAGCCCTCCCTCTAACAGACTGAGCGTCTACGGCTTGGTTCTTAATGCCAGACGGGAGTTCTCCCCCCCTCTTTCCAAATAGAGCTCCTCCATAACCAACTGCGACATTACTCCCGCCCTTCCCTCCTGCTCCCCTGCAACTCGCCTTCACCTCTTTCCATTAAGTTAAACCACACTTAATCAAGACCAGAAAGCAAAGCAGCTGCCTAACAAACACGCTTGCCCCACTACATTTACTACTCTGCTTGTTTATGCTTGCTTGAATTACCTTGGTTTTGTCTTGCCTATGCACAGATCTCAAGGGCAGGAATTAATATTTTGTACAATGCCTAACATCGCGGGAACCCAATTACACAAGCATATGTTATTAAATGTCAGCTTGCCTATGTACCAATTTTATTGCTATTAACAGTTCAGCAGAAGTAACATTCCTGACTCGTTATTGAAAAAGCCAGCTTAAAAAAAAAAACCACCAAAAAAAAGGAAAAACCCCAAAACACTCCCCCCCCAAAACACTATAAACCCCACCACCATACAAAAAAAAAAACCCACCACACACCTTTTTTCTTCAAAAAAACTAACACCCTTGCTCTGAAGGTTCTTCCACCTCACTCCCATCTCACAGCTATTGCTTATTTCAATGCTATTGAATTAGAAGAAATGAAAGGGGGATGTGGAGGGGATCAGGAAAGCTCTGTGGCACTGGAGGAAAGCCATGCTTTTACCCAAGTGAACCATGTATTTAAGGCCTTCTAGGCTGAAACAGTCTCCCAAACATACTGTTTGGGGAGATGGTAAAATAAGACCATTCATACCAAATCAACGCGGTTTTAACAAAAAATAGATGTAAACTCATCCTTCTAGAAACACTGATCTTTTGCAAGTATAATTGAAAAAGGTAATTCTGCAAACATAAGACTTCCAGCAGGCTTCTGATAGCTAGTTTCTTCATACTAAGCAGTAATACAGTATCAAATCAACTAGTCAGCAGGTCATAAAAGATGCAGAAAACTCAAGGTGAGCAAGTTTAGTGAAGGCCAGCAGGGATGGTTTCAGTGACTAGAATAAGAGGAGAGAAGTCAGAGGGAGTAGCAAGTAACTAAGAGGACTGGTCATCAGTATACAGTCAACTGGATCAGCTGCAGAGGACGGAACGATATGGCTGTCAATGCGTAAAATATGAAGCCATAAATGATCACGCAGGCTCAGGTGACAAACCAGCTGACCCCTTTGACAGGCATCAGAGCCCAGTGTACCAAGGACAACTGTAATGCATCTGGTTAACTTGTAGGTGATTACCTTCCCAGCAACTACTACCGCTACCTCGGTTGTGACTGTCAGTCTTGTGGGTGGTGTTTCCAGTGGAACATCACTATAAATCCACAAAGAGGCATAAGGAAAGTGACCCTCTAAGGACCTGAAGAGAGTTCAGTCAAAAGAGAGATGTGGTGCCAATGGAAGATCTAATCTGGTGGAGGGTATGAATGGAGGGGAAAGAAAAAAAAAAGAATTGTTTCTAGCAAGATATGTTTACAAGTAGTTGAAAAAGATAATTCTGCAAAAGTAACAGACCTTGGCTTCCAGAAAACGATTAACAGGCCTAGATAAAATTCATATCTTTTTGGCTAAGGAAGGATGGCCAGCCACCAGCCAGTACGTGAAATATTTTGAAGCTATTCAATTCAGAAAGACCTCGATTTACTTCCAGACAGCTGGGAAAAAAAAACATGCAGAATGTACTTTCAGTAGCTAACCTCAGAGACACACTGTGGTCTTGACAATAGGTCAGACTTGACATCCCTGTATAACAATTTTAGGCACATGAGTCTGGTCTGTTTTCCCACCTGAATCAGAAAAGCTCCATGCTGCTAGGTCAAAGGGGCTGACTTTATCCTTGAGAATATAAATAGAAAATAGCAAATAGGATTAAAAGTGTTGTATTACTGGTGCAACTGCTAGTGAAATACTACGGCCAGGTCTGAAATCCACAGCTCAAAGACTGAGATGAGATCTGATTCAAGAAAAAAAAAGCAAAAATAAAAAGACCGAAGATCCACCTTTAAGTGAAATTCATGAACAGTTTGATCTATTTAGCCTATTAAAAGGAAAAAGGGGCAACTCAGTCTTCAAGTCTCCTGTATGCTAGATGAAAAATTCAAGAACTAATCTTCAAGTCTGGGAAATTCGTTACAATATACAGTGATGGAAGTTGAAATCATGCATATTTAGACTACAAGACAAAGCAAAATATGTGTTTTCTTACTGGTGAAATTACTTAAATCCCCCTAAAAATCCCATGGAAGATGATGTACATTTTTCATACACACATGCTGCGATTTTGATTGGGTACTAGGAACTTTTCTAAAAGAAAAAGTCTTTCCAAACAAAACTTCATGTAAAGGAGTAGTACAGCTTAAACAAGAAGCTAGACTAGCTCATAGTAAATTCCTTCTACGATGCAGTTGATCATTTGTTCTTGCAATCTCATGGCAGAAAACCTTGCTTATCAGCAAGGGAGCTGAAAATATGTGAAATCTTGTTAAAGCAAATGTGGTGTTCAAGTCCAGGTGCTCTGCAGATCTTCAAAGGCTGGGGTCTCAAAAAAAAAAATCTCAACCTAAAAGTCATTATCAACCAAAGCAACAGTTAAAGTTGTTACAATGATTTCTAACACAGATGCTAAAAAGATTCACTGTACAGAGATGTGCATTCTCCCAGGTGTGTAATGCCTTAACACCAAAGCATCCGGTTGTTCTAACAACTTTAGAAGTACAAGAATCCAGATGTGCTTTGCTAATAAACATTTCCTTTCAGGAATCTACACCACCAGAAACTGTAATAACAACAGTAGCCACATATCACTTAAAGCAACTGAAAGGAAACCAGTCTAGGAGGTCGCTCTGAAATTTGGAAACAGTTTATGGTATCTATCCTACCTGCATGGCTGATTCCGATTTCATACTTCAAAGAGTTTTTTTCCACTACACTCAGATTTGAACTTAATACTCTGCCTAAATAAAAAGCTGATACCAATTTTTAATGTTTCCCCCTTTCAGTTTTTCAAAAAATATACAGATGAAAATCTTTATGCACAAGGTAACACACACACAGGTATGTTGTTAGAATTTAGAAGACTTAATCTCCTTATCAACCTTCTTATCTAAGCAGCATACAGTGCCCTTTCTGTTTCCTGCTCCAGCACGCAAAAGATAGCAGTATTCCCTCTGCTTTCATACCAGACTGGACTGCTGCAAGAACAAACCTGGTCCCTTGCAGGTATCAGCAAAGCAATGTTTTGCTTTATTTTTTCAAGTGAAGGACATTGCGGGGGAGCAGGGTCCCACACAGACTCCCTTTTATTTTTTGAGAATCCGAATTAGAAAGGGAAAAACAGCCTTAGCAAGCAGAGAAAAACAGAGCAGAAGAGCCAGGTAACCCAGACAATGTACAATTAGTGCTGAAGCTGCCATCAGCCATCACAGAACATTCCAGGTAACAATTAATTCGAAATTAGTGTATTGCCTTCCCTTACAGGCACGGAACTTATGCTCAATCTCCCTTCCTTCTATCAAGTATATTGTTGCCAAGAACCCAGACGAAACCCGAAACAGCTCAAGGGAAGTCTCACACCTTTCCATTTGGTTTTGTTAAGCTAAGAAACAACTCTTTGCCACAGGAACTAAACTCCATTGATTTTCTTTACATGGATAGGCCATTCTTGAAAACTGCTGTGATTGTGAAAGGAAGGTCAACAGGCTTTAGAAGGACGTACTTTCTACACGCAGAATCCCAGAGAATTAAAGTGACTTCAAATGAGTCATTGCAGACCAGCTCAGAACGCTTCTGATCCCTTTAAAGAAGCAAAAAAGGAAAAAGCCCCACACTAGCAAGATACGATTAAAGATATTTCACTACTTCTATCCACCGTGTTCTCACCACATTGCTGATGTCTCCTCTGTTCCCAACAGTTCTCATCTAAGCCATCTGCTTCAACTCTTTCTATGTACTTATTTCACTTTGTAACACCTAGGAATCCTCGTCATCGCACAGGAACCCACTATGCTAGGTGATATCTAAATACAGGCAGCAAACTTAACCCACAAAAACAAAAAACCCAAGGCACATGTGCACACACAAAACACAAGTCTGTCCCAAACAGCTTACTTCTACCGAGGCCACCTCTTCCCCAAATGCCTCCATGTTTCTGTGAAGAACATGACAAACTAGGATCTTTGTGTATAACACAACTAACACATTAATTGTCAGACAAAATTAATCGAGTTTGTAGTTACTGTTTTTATACTCTCTGACCTCAGTCACACTCCAAATGCACTCTGAGAAATCCAGAGCGGAAGGGGAAGCACACATCCCCTTTCACGCTTTCCACTGCATTACATACAAGCGTTGTCCACCTTTTCACGTGTTCTCAGAAAACAAGACTTTTTCCCAACAACTACAACTTGCCTAATTGGAATAAATGAGTTGCCTTTTCTAGGATCTGGAAGTTGGATTCATATTAGGAATACATTATGAACCTGGTGTGGTCTACTACTGTGTGTCATCAGTTACTTGTTCCCCTGAAAACAGTTTTGAAAACATTCATTTTAATTTCTGGTCGGAGCATTGTAATGAGAATGGCCAAAGCAGCAGCCATTCAAAAGAAGTTCTAGACCAAGTCTGTTGTAGACCAATACTAAGAGCAACTGCAAGGAAAAAGCTTCCTACTACCTAGATGTCAGCAGGACTCAATATATGAAGAAATAGTAAGGCTCTTCTCACCATGCCTTGCATGTGGCATACGGTCTTTCCTTTCATAGGCATTATAGCTGTCATCTCCCATTATTCAACCATCTTACTGTGCTTTGTGCTCAGTGAGCGCTCACAAGCTCAAGCTTGCTCAGAAGCTTCGCTAAGTATCAACAGAAGTCACTGGACTTGCAAACGTTGCTATGAACTCTCAAATAAAAAAAGTCACATGCTATATTGAGTAGCCGTTAACACATTAAGGCTGCATCCCCGGGCCTTTCAAGTTCTTAAAATTATCAGCTAAAACTTAATGCAAGTACACAAGGCAGAGATTAGAAAAGAAAGGCTGCACTGCAAGAGTCTTCCACTCTGCAAAAGAGCATTCACACCTCTGAAAGAGAGTTTACTTGTGTAAAGCACTAACCTCACAAAAGGGGGATCTTGCTCCGGAAATGAGACAAAATTATTTTCTCTTCTTCCAGTTAGCAGCCTCTGCCTTATTTACTCCTCAGATGCACTGAACACTTCATTTCTCCAATACCACATTAACTGTCTCACATGCTACCAATTACCACCATGAGAAAAGTATCATCATCATTCTGCAGATGGTTAAGATGAGAGACAGCCTTGCCTCAGGCCACAATGAGTCAGTGGTAGAAGCAGGATCTCATCTCTCATTCCTCAGCTCCTTCCTTCAGATAGCGAAGTTTTACTACTCCCACTGTCTTAAGAATTGATATCTTGACTTGCTAAAGTGCATCTAATTAAAAAGAAAAATCTAGAAAGCAAGAAACAAACAACTGCAAAAAACTGTGGTTTAAGTAACTCAGTAAGTGCCTTGATAGAAAATAAGGATAGAGAAAAATTTTTCCTATGAAGCCAACTACAAAGCTGCGCTCTTGCCTGCAGTCCCAGCTTTAGCTGTCACTGCATCTCTAACTTCTACCACAAAGAAAGCATCAACTCAACAAACTGTCCCCTTGACATTACAAGCCCGATTTGTGCACAGAAAGTCTTCTACGCTGTCTGCAAAAGGTGGACAATCACAATGTACACACCCCCACAAAAAATTAGTAGTAGCTTCCCTTCCAGTTTTCCAAGTGCTTACTGCAACAGTATTATTTTTAGTATAACTTATGTAATAATTGGATGAAACTTGGGCATTTCAAGGCTCAGTGACAGCAACGGTTTCTTTCTGGTGACAATTTACATGCAAGTCTGTTTCTGCAGTTCTTGCACCTCTATAATTAATTTTCAGCGGAGAAACAGGAGCCTAAAAAACAAAGCAGCAAAGCCTAGCTCTAGACAACATTACACATTTAAAATGAAGCTTTTTTAAAAAATGTAAAATATGCTATTATTGAAAAAATGCTTTTAAGTCTTCAAAGATGACACTCCAACATATATTAAGATAGCAATTGCTTTGCATATGACTGGGCTGACAAGGTTTGCAGTACTGAGGTAGCACCAGAGCTTTTACCAACTGATTTACAGCTCTGATGTGGCTCATCAGACTTTGTAAGCTACCCTGACACAGTGCAACGTCTCTGCTGACAGAAATAGCAAGAGTCTCTTCAGCTGCAGACTTTGGCTGGTCCATTTTAAACTGCAGCCTCCATGGTAGGATTTCCTCACCAGCATCAGACTGTCCTGCTGGCAGCAAAGAAGTGCTTAAAGGGGATATCATACACAATATTTAAAGCAATGCACACTGGACTACTTCCCTCTTGAACTGACAGAGTTGAGAATAAGTAACAATTGTTTTCATTGTTTCTGGAATAAGAGGAGAAAAGCTTTATCTATTTCCCTCATGAAGCAAAATACTGCAACTTAGATGGGACAAATGACAAGCTAAATTAAAACAGTATTAACAAATACTGCCTTGAAATAGTAACACTTGCTTTCATAGTCTGTGTGGCTCCTGTGCTATGGGAATCGTGTACATTTAGTGCATCTAGAGGAAAAGAAAAAAAAACCAAACAAAAAAGAGGTGGCAACTCTCAGCAATTTGTATGCTTAGGCATATTTTCCCTTTCATCTTTCCCGTCTGTTCTCTTCCATACCCTTCACTGCAATTTTCCTGCTTTCTAGAGTCCCAGCTGCTATGAAACACCAGAAGTTACCCTAGTCTTCCAGCTACGACTGTCAACCTTTGTTTTCCCCATCTGCTATCAGTACAGCACCCTGTGCACTAAAGAACACTGATCATCTTACAGAACAGAGTTTGACCTGAGACTCCTGCTACTTCTCTAACATAGAAGTTTGTTATCTGCAACAGATGAAGTCAAGCTACACGTGTTTATAAGCAAGTAAGCTATACAAAAAGTCAGCTGCATTGTTCCAATACTGATTTGCCTTTATATACAGTCTATTAAAGTTTTCCTTCATTAAAAGCTGCCCTGCAGGACACAGCCACAGGCATACCAGCCACAATTTTCCAAAGGGCAGATGGCATTATTAAGGAGTTTGTTTCTTCCCCTCAGCTTTGGCCATGATGATACATCACTCACAACTCAAGAGTGCAACCACACACACACACACGCAGAGAAACGCGTCTCCTCCTGTTTGCCAAAAAGCCAACCCAGCCCTGCACAGAAAGCCAGTGGGGTAATGACAATCAGCCTGCTCCTCACTACGAGGGACTTCTGTGGAACTAATTGAAGCTTTGCTACTCCAGGATCCCAGATGAAAACTGCTCTCAGAGGGGTGTAGGCTGATGACGAGGAGACTCCCCAGATTAGTAAATACCACTAGTAGTTACTTCATACTGTCCCCTTAAAAGGCTGGTGACCATTCCAAGTGTGCCTGCCACATGCTAATGGCCAGTTTTATAATTATGAAAATCTATGTGCTATATTACTTTAAGGGCAAGTAGGTGACATTCAGACTGAAGCCTTTTACAGAAGGCTGCGGAAGGTTTCCTACTAACTGATTTAATGACTTACATGAAAAAAAAAAAATCTGTCACCCAGTCAAGCAATCCAGATGGATTACGAGGGGACAGAAGCCCCTATTAAAGTTAATATTAGAAATGTCAACTAGAGACCCACTATTGAATAATTCAAAGCAAGAAAAGGTCTCTCTCACCTCTTGTTACCTTCTTTGAGCAATCCTTCGGCAAGATACAACAAAGTTCCAGCAAATGATGGCTGGGCTGAATACAGAATGAAGAGACATATCCAAAATAATAAATTAAAAAAAAAAGTGGAAAGAAAAGGAGAGAGATGCTTAGCTGCACAAGGCCTGTGAACTCCATGGCTTGAATGAGCGGAAGCTGTCTTTAGCCACCTGAAAAACTCTGAAAAACTCTGTGTACAACTGGAAGAGGAGCAGCAAACAGCACAATCTTCCACCTTCACAGTGTTCCTCCACCTTACTAAAGAAGTTCAAAGTTTTAGAAATGAGAACTTAACGTATTTTTTTGGACAAAAGCAGAGTTTGGTTAGAACAAGCAGCAAGCTCTGGCATACTTTCATCATCCCTTCTGTCTATAAGTGAAATATACTTGATATTCCTCTTTCACTTTACAATTATAAGCATCTATTTCTATTTAAGCCCCAATGTTTTCAGGACTGAAAAAAGTCATTCTTTCAACTTTCCAACCCTTGTCAGCTCACTATAGTTTTTTTTCTTTCTCAGTATCAGCGGTCTCCCCAGTAAGTAACAAAACAAACCAAGAAGCAGCTTAAGAATTTGCCCAATATCGGCTTAGTTATGTTGGCAAGTTCAGTAAAATCTGGTCTTCATACTGTACCATAACAAAAGCTGAAGCAACTATTTGATATGGAATGAAAATTGATCTTAAATCTAACAACAGGGAGCAAATTAGGAGGAGTTCTCTCAGATTTTCTCCACTCCCTGCTAAAGATTTTGCTGAGACTCATCCAAGTTTCTCTCACCCTCCTCATAAAACACAATCTTGAGGACTCTCTGCATAGCAGTCAAGACGTCATTGTTGGCAAAACTTCATCTTGTACGAGAGAAACCACTATCCCAGCAGCTCGTGGTACTAACGAGTTCTTTAAGAACATTCAGACGTGGGTTTGCAATTAAATTTAAAAACCTGTCATCAGTCTTTGCAAGCCTAAATAGGAAAGGTACCAATTACTAGAATTCCCCCATTATTCTGTATATGGCTAACTTAACAAGAGCACGCACTAGTAAGAATTCCCAGGGACATCAAATACCATTCTTTTCTCACTGAAGAGCTGCAGAGAAGCTGAAAGGAGTGCTTTTTTCCTGCATTCCTTCTCTTTTCCATTATTTCATGACTCAGTATCTCAAAGCAATCCTATTCTATTTTTTAAATTATAACAGCTACATCTGCAGAGAAACCACACAATTATTTAACAAAAACAGAACCATATAATCTGTTCGTTTTGCATGTCACTGAGAGTGCAGTTACATTCTGAAGTGTAATCCACTCACCCTGTGGTTAAGACACTAGTATTTTTTCCAGGTTTGTGTACAAAGAAAATTACTTCTGGAAGTTCTGCTGAGTACTACACTATAAACAACACAGAAAACCCCACACTATATGTTCATCAGGCCCACCTGTCTTATAGAGGGCTTGAATCAATTGCTCTGTGCCTGAATTGTTAAATTTGAAAGATTTGAGACAGTGAGACAATTCCTCCTCTTCCCTCCAAATCTCAAGACTCTTTCACAGTCCAAAAATCTCTACAGGAGATTCTTTAGATATAAATGAAGGGTCTCAATCTGAAACTCCAGCAGCAATAAAAACCCAAGAACAGTTTAACTGAGACAGCCTAACTTAGGAAAAATTCTTGTTAAAAATTCATTCATCTGAAGCCTGCAACTGACTCTCTTTTTTTGTGGTAAAGAAAACTAGGCTTAAATTCCAGTCTTTAATAATAAATACCAGGGAAGCCTCTCCCACAATAAACATACGTCAAGTTCACTCATTTTGTAAGACTGCATTACATATTTGGCCAGAAATCATGCAGGGACTCCTCCTCTTGTTTTAGGATGAAGCATCCGTTACTCTATAGAGCTCAACAGCTGTAGCATGAGAAAAAGTTTATCACTGACACACCGTTTGAAGCTTGCGTGAAGCATAAGTGATTTCCTCAACCTAAGATATGCATGAGAGTTAATGAGATTCCAATATGGGCAAAATACTGGAAGAAATTTCATCCAAGGAAATTGGTTACACCTCAAAGCCTTTGCTGAACAGTCAAGTAAAGATGAAAATACAGGGATAGGACATATACATTTGGGAAATGAATCTACAGATCTACAACCTGCCAAACAGTCCAGCAGTAGAACACCAGCCACGGAAATATAATGTCTAAAAAGCCTCTAATTTAATGGTAATACCAAGATGGTTTCTCATTACTTTTTCAAGCAAGTCAAACTTGCAACCCCCAATATTGCCTTTGAAAAGTTTAAAGATAAAAAAAAAAACTAAAAAAAAAAGGAAGAGGATATCCTTGTTTTCACTTGCATCCTATACAAAGGCAGCACTTTTTGTATCCTGTATGCAGTCGGAGAAATCCTCTTAGCATCTCGGGGGGGCAGAAACTCAATGTTTCACACAGCTGCTGTCAGTTCTAAGAACACAGTTTCCAAACTACACTTGCTCCAAGTATGTGTGCAGTAAGATTTTCAGTTGCTTGAAAAGTGATATGGAAGTTTGAGGATTTTCACTGAATGAGTAAAATACACACCGGATGGCAAATTTTTATTTCCCCAGAATACAGAAGTGCTAAAGCTGTTAACACTCCTCCCCTCACCATACGCACATACAGCCCTACCTCTTCCACAGGAAGAAAATTTAATTGCCTTAATCTTTCCTGAAAGTAGTTTAAATATTTTTCTTGAGGTTTTCTAAAAATAATTCAGAATAAAGCAGACACTCTGTATGGAAAACATAAGCCCAAACAGTTTGGCCATTTTACCAGCAACTGCACCACTCCCTCTTGTAGTGGAAAGCTGGCTGACAAACAAACACAGGATCACTACCAGTTTTGACTGTATTGTACAAGCCATAAAATGGAAAAGTTTTAGTCCCTTAATTGCTTCAGAGACCCCCTTTTTTTTCTTTGCCATCTTAGCTATTTGCTGCAGAGGATGGAAATCCAGACATCATGGTCTGTGTTTTATTAAAAAGCCTTCTCCATTTCTTTTTTTAACTTACAGGATGAAATCAATCAAAACAGAAAGAAGTACTTATGAATCATATACGCCCTAAAGAGAGGGTCAGCCTTTAACTACCTAAAATAAAAGCAGAAGCATCTTTAGAGACAGCAATTGCAGCTCATATACACCAGTACCAGTATGGACATCTCAGCTGCCTCTAACACTGATCACAAAAAGCTGAGTAGCACAGTATCTACAGGAGGTATCAGAACAGAACTGCCCTAACACGACACCCTCGACTCCTCTCAGAAAGGACTTCAAGCAACTTGTCCGTGCCAGCCCATGGGAAGGGAACAGACCTTGTCCAGCACTGTCCCCCCATGCTCTCAGTCATGGCTTTTTCACAGTGCTCAGTGACAGGGAGAACACTCCACAGTGCCTGCTCCTGTCAGCAACTTCGTATGAGAGCAACAATGCTTCCCTGCACTTGGATGTCTGCAGAAAGTAGGGACCCATGTATGAAAAATGAGCCACTGTCCCTGTCAAGCCTTGCATTTCTCCTGTTTGAGAAGGAAGGCAGAAGAAAATATTCTGAAGAACCAGAGCACTGGCTTGAGGGTCTACGACCACCTATCGGAACAGTCTAGTTCTGTAAGCCTTCAAATCCCCTACTGGCAGAGACCAAAAATTTTTTTTAACCCTTCTTTGCTAAAACTGCATCCATTCCTCAAGGAACAGGGTTTCCAACCCTACGGTCAATAACTTCTTCTCAGGATAACTAATCAGCACTTCAGTGCTGCTGTGATTAGAGACAACAGCCAGGGAGTGCACTCTCAGTGTCTTCACCCTGTCACAAAGTAGCCTGACAAGGAAGATGTTACTTATTTCCAGGAACATTTCAGGATGAAAACAAACCAAACAAACAACCAAGCAAATTAACAAACAAACAAAAAAGCCGACTCAACACTCCACCACAACAAACCTCTTTTACCTCTAAGTTAGCTGCTAAGTTGCCAAAGCCTGCAAATAACTAACATCAAAAACCTAAGCACTAAGGTTAGATATTCCCAGCAACTAAGCATCATTTTAGAATCGGATCCACAGCTTATCTTGACCATCCCAGATTGGTGAGCAAGAACTAGATTACTCCAGGTTGTCAGCTGCAGAGTCTGAAGCCCAAGCTCTTTCTTCCTCAAAGAGACAAACACTTGGAAGCTGATATTATCAGGAAGCTGAGCTACTTGCTGTAAAAAAGCTGCTTAGTAGACTACACATTATCTTTTGGGAGGCATGATGAAATATTCATTTCTGGTCTGTGTAAGGCATCCGTCATGCCATCTGGATGCCCACTAGTCCTTGCACAGAGTAACAGCTAAAGAAAAAAACATAGCACTGGAATGGAGAAACCCAAATTCCCAGCTATTATATAGCTGTTGTGAATTCTATCACTAACCATACCCCTCCCTCCCCCCATACCACACTCGCTATCTTTCAACTCGAAGTAGTACACAGATGAATGCCCAAGATTTAAGGTAACAAAGGAATGTACATACTGAACACCCTGACTGCTTCTGGGAAGACACATCCGTCACGCTGTTAGTGACTAGCAACACCCACTGAAGATCAGGAGCCCAAAGTTTTGATGCTCAACTGTCCCGATGCAGTACTCTTCCAGATGAAACCACAGATCAGTAAGGAAGACACAAGGACAGAATCATTCAGACAGGAATATGTACTCAGTCAGTCCCAGGCCACAGTAGGAGTTAAAATACAGCTTTCTTACTGGCATATTACATGCCACTTTCTGCCCCACACACCTCCCCAAAATCAAACACAAAACACTAACTTGCATGAGGTCCAATTACATGAAGGTCTCTGCTAGACAAATTGAAAAGAGTAGACTGGAATAAACCTGTATCATACTCTTCCGCATGAAGTGGTAACACAAGCTCTCTCTACAGCCTGGATGACTGTTACCCAGGAAAGCAGCAGAAAATGGCTTACTTTAAGAACTCAAGTGTCCTCTTTTCCCCAGTAATTACAGAACACAGCAGACATTCATTCTGGAGGGCAGAGTACAATAGCTGTTTGTTATCATCGGTGTTACAATCTAGCATTTATCTAAGCCTATCACACACAGAACAGACAGCACAAAAATGCTCAAGACAGAACTCAAAGTACCATCCATCAGAAATTACAGGCAGAAAAACAAGCACCAGGACTGAGGCTTGGCCCACAATTCACAATTTAACCACCCAGGAATGTATTTATCCAAGCTTCATCTAAGAAGCATTTGGCATAGCTACTGTTAGTAAGGAAAGTTGCATCTGACAGAAGAGGCACAGGCTTGGTGAAGAGGAAGAGTGCCCACACGTGTTTATCATTAGAAACAAGTTATCATTACAAACTCCGAAGTCCATAACCAACAGAAACGAAGATGTAGAAGTCTGTATTTACACGAGGATTTTTTTTTTTTTCTGCTCAGGTACCTCACAAACTCCTCCACATCGAAGCCTAATCTCAAATTTAAAAAAGCACAAGGTGTTACCTTCCCACATGCTTCCCAGGTGAGAAGTTCAGACTCCTTTACTCCCCATGCATCCTACACCGGTGCCAATTTAGACTTTCCTGTACCACAGACTTTCACACACTCACACAAATCCTGCCCCAACGTCCACTTTATTTTTAAAACATCACCAGATTCACCTAGAGTTCCAACTGAGAAAACTGTTATCCGGCATTGCCAGTCAGGATTTCAGAAAGCGTCAGACTCAATTTTCTAGAACAGCATGTAGCATTTAAAAGCTACCTTGTTGACAAGAAGAGCAAGACTGAAAAGCGCTAGTTAGACTGGTGTGAGCTGCCAGTCCCCTCATTACTTGCATGCCTAAGCTTCTGCAAAGGAGAGCAGTTCAACAACACTGAGATACTGCATGAGAAATACGAAGAAGTGGCATCTATGCCATGCTACCAAGATGCCTGTTCCATCTTCAGGGGACAACAGAGACAACAGGATTTCAGAAATATCTAGTCTATACATCCCTGGGTAACCTCCCACCCAGAGATAGTAAGAAACTCAAATAACAAACTCAAATAACATCAATAAATAGTTCACCCTTTCCTCTATTACAGAAACATGCATAACATTCATAAGCATTTTTTTCTAAACATATTCCGCTCCAAATGAGGAGACTAACCATTCTACTTAATTTACTGTAGTAAGTATATTTAAGTGTCTAATTTTTATTTTTATTTTTAAAGATTGCACATTCGCTGAAGGAATGCAATCAGCTGAATACAAATACTTGTTTGGACTCCTGCAGAACAGCAACACATACTTTTCCAGAAGGGCACACTGGATTGAACATGTAATTACAAGCTCAACCATAAGAGCACAAATAGACTAAACAAGCACTGTTCAAGTTACTCATGCTCAACTTTGAAAGTTTGACCCCTGAAGCCAGAAGTACATTCACAAAGGAGAACCACTTTTTCCAGTCAGAAATATAAACACAAGTTTAAGCAAGCTTACAAATCCTGAATAATCAAAATCAGAGTACCTTTAGTCAAGGCTAATTTCTCCATCTCAAAAGTTTCAGTTCAGGCTCAGAAAAAAAAGCTGTATTTCCCTTTCCAGTGCTTATATTTCTCAATAGACTACTATAAAAACTGCACCACTAACAGACAATTATTCCATTTTATCTGCATCACTAACAATATATTTTATTTTTAAGTAGAAGTCAGACTTCCCCAGTGAGTTCCCGTCATGCAAAAATCCCAAGATCTCATAACTCTCTTCTCTCACAACTTTCTGCCAGAGAACACTCGTAGCTTCAGGAGACAATCGTCTGTATTTTGGTTCTTCCTATAAAGAAATACACTTAGAGCCAAACCACCTGCAGCTACAGCTCTTACTAAAACCTTCCGCAAAACAGGTACAGTTTCCATATTGTACTTTTATCTAGGACAAGCTAGTATTTGCAGCAGCATACAAATATAAGAGATCTTTAATCAAGTCCACTCTCAATATGTTTTATTGTAGGTCAAAAACAAACTACTTCTGTACTTAGCAATAATTCAGCACCAGAAGTTGTATGAGAGAATTACGGCTCCATACCAAATCTGTGCAAGGTTTATCTCCCCAGTGAACCAAAATGCCGTTAGAATTAGACGCCCAAGACAAGACTTCTGTTATTCTGGAGTCAGTTCTCAGAGAAAAAAACTAAGCCTAAAAAAAGGTGTCTGAGTAAGGCACCACACACGTGAAATAATGCTCTGATCTGGAGGCTAGAAAGGCCAGTTCTTCAGAAGTTCTAGGTGCCAGCGGCATAAACTGCAATAGGCAATCCCAGGTTCACTGGCAATCCCAGCTGGTGTAAGATCACAGACGTGTTGGCTGGAGCAGAGCTCTGGAGGTCATTAGCCCCATCGTCCTCTTTGGATGGCAAATATCATGCCCATCTGCAAGAAGCAAGATCTGGGGTCAGTCAGAACAACCCAAGTCACTACAGAGCCAATCCTCCTGAAAGCCACGTGAAGGACAAGGATGTGACTGGGAACAGCCAGCACGAGGTTAGACTGCACCCAAGCAACCTTATGTATTCTAGGACATGAGGAGGGTCCGTACAGGCAAAGGGAGCAGTGGATGTTGTTTACTGCTGTTTTAGCAAAGCCTTTCGCTTGACATCCCTTGACATCCTCAGTTAGTTTGTTGAGATATGGATTGAATAAGTGGACAATACCACCAGGCTTAAGGCTTGTGATCAGTGGTACAAAGTTCAACTGCAGGTTGTCCCATTTCCATGGAAATAACTCCAAACTACACTAGGCAAAACCTTGAACAGTCTGATTCAACTGGACCTGACCCGCTCTGAGTGGGAAGTGGGATCAGCTGAGGCCCGGAGGTCCCTTCTGACTTAAGTTATTCCATAATTCCTTGATATCTTCTTTGTTTGCTTTTTTTTAATAGATTTTAAAAAAAAGTCTGTTGCAGTCCAGGTTTGCTTTAGGTCATGCTTCTGCCACCCTGCTGGTTTCAGCAGATAAAATGGACTAAGAACCACAATAGAAAAAGTAGTACTGTGGAAAAGGACAGTAATTGCTCTGCTTAAACGATTCAAAAGTCATTCTGAAACGAGCTTCAATATTGTATTCTCAAGTCAAGAATCTCACAACTTGGTTCCTAGTAGGGATTAACAACAATACAAAAAAACCTCAAACAAAACCCCCAAACACTTCATCCCCACACACCTGCAACTGAAGTGCTGAGAGGAGAGATAGCACTGAGTTCACTACTGGACTCTTGCGACAAATGCATTTTGTTAAGTATGTCAAATACATTTAGACTGTGAAGAATAAATAAAGGGAAAAAAGAGCACGCCTGGTTTGCAGTCAAGACCCAACAGTAGAAAGGTCCCAAAACAGAGTTCATGCATAAAAACAACAACAAAAACCAAACACAAAAAAAGCCACCACAAAAAAAACCCACCCTTGACTGTCTGCATACCTAACGGAGATAAGTAAGCATCCCGAAAGGGCATAGATAAGAACAAGTTTCCATGTTACATTTTAAACTGACAGCAATGTCTTATGGAGGCAGCTAAAACTGAACAGATACCACTTCAGTTCTGCCTCCCCCCTGTTTGCATTAATTCCTGCAGAAGGACTCTAGTATAAGATTTTAAGCACCAGAAGTAAGAGAAGTTATAGCATCATTTGCTGGATGGAGGCCAGGATCTCATATATCCACTCAAGCTTGTATCTCTGGAGACACTGTTTGTTCCTACCATAATTGAGTTATGTTCTGTGCAATGAGAAGGTGAATCAATTATGTTCACCACTAAACAGACAAGCTTAAGTATTCACTCAAGAGCTTAAAATTCGTGCAATGACACCTTTGAAATACTGTTTGTTCTTCTTTTTTAAATAAAAAACCACCACTTTGATTCAATCTCTTCTCTTCCTGGAAATTCCTGAGCTCACAAACCAGTGAAGCACATTCAAGTTTTAACCCATTAGGGCCAGACAGCTGGGACTCCCTATTTTAAGTTTATGGTAAGTTTCTGATGGAGTAACTTAGGTTAAAGGCAGCATCAGATAAAACTGACATCTAAGCCTTTGCTAAGACATTAAGGAAATCCAAACAGCAAACAATCATCATGCAATACATCAGAGTCCCATTTAAAAGGAAGATTTTAATCACATGTATAAAGACAAGTACTAATACTGTAAATTCAATGGATATTTAGTATTTTAGAGGTTAATCCTCCATGTTTGCTGTAATGTATGCGATTCAACAAGGCCAAGTGCCG
>NW_009207245.1:247553-249782 GCF_000690835.1 Fulmarus glacialis | reverse complement strand
GCCAGCCCCCGGCCTCCCCTCCTCTGCTCCGCGGGCTGCAAGAAGTTAATTTATTTTTGGAAAAGCAGCTCTCAGAGTCTGTCTAATTCCACCCGCACCAGCTCCTTTCACTCTATTTTAAACCAGTTCTTACTGTGCTTCAAGTTTATAAAAACAATCACTGCTCCCTGATAAAAGCAGCCCTAATCCACGGAGAAAGCAAGGAGTCACAAAAGCAGCATCTCCTCCAGGACACTCTAGCTCAGCCGAAAAGTTTACAGGTAATTTACATTTCCTACTTAATGTCTTTCTATTCTTCTAGCTGCTTTCTCACATGCGTGTTTGGTTATGCTGACACACGGCACCTATGTGTGTGTGGCATCTCTAGGTAGAGGATAGTCAGGCAATGCTGCTACCTGCTACTTCTTCTGCATTATTGGTGGGGCCTTGGTGGCCACTTGCACCTGGCAGGTCTTGGACTATGTGCACTCTACTACATGGAGCGTGGCACTTGTTTGGGAACAGGCACAAGGTGCATCTAGCAAACTAGGAGGTGACCTTCCTGGAGAGGCTGGCAGGGAAATGTGGAGAGGATGCAGTGGCTGGCTTTGCACGGGGAGGATGATGGTGAAGGGCCATGTGAGGTTCCTGAAGGCTCTTGCTTTCCTGCAGCCATTTGGAGGCTGCTTTGATGGTTACTCGAATCCCTGCGCCCCAGCCAGTGCAGAGAGTATCCCTCCCAGAGGGTCAGGCTCTGCAATGGCACCCTGCTTTTGTTCCTCTCACTCCTGCTTTGAGAGGAGGACTGTGTTATCGCTCTGTTAACTGTGGAGGGTAACTCTGGTTGCACCAAACACTCAGCTGTTTAATGCAACTTCACCGTGACTTACCAATGCAACCCACAAAAACTGTTTAGAAAAAGCTCCCAACATCGCTCATGCTCAGAAATCCAGGGCATTTATGGACGACTTTGTTTCTTTTAAATGAATGCATTGCAAAATTCTGCCAGTCATAAAGTACTGATGTCATTTGTTGAGCACTAAAGTGCTCGGGGGAGGTTTTGTCAGCCTCGTGCAGGGCTTTCTGGTGTTCCAGGGTTAATGCTTTTGAAAGCACTGCCTTGGCAGCCGCAAAACGGTTACATTTCCAGCACAGTTCAACTGTGCGGGAGCAGGACAGGCGGCAGCGCCACCGGGACGGGGCTGTGCCGGTTCCCTTTCCTCACAGGCTGTGTGACCCAGTGCTGCCTATGGGTGACCTCTCTCCTCGTCGGAGCAGCCCTCAGGGCATATACATGTTCTTTGGAAAAGGGATGAGGGTTCAGGTTTTAGCACTGTGTATTACAATTGCTGCTCTGGTGAGATCAGTCTGGGTCCTGGTTGACTTTTCCCTGTTGCCTATTGGTGAAACACGCATCATTTCAGCTCTGAGTGGGAAAAAAAACCACAAAAAGAGAGAAAAATTAAGGGGTTTTTTAGGATTTCATGACCTGATCTCTCCTGTAAATGTCATTTGTCAGATGGTCCGAGGGAGAGCAGAAGTCAGTGACCCAACATCCCCCTCTCCGATGCTACTCTCTGGTGCTGTCCGTATGTTTTGGTGCATGCAGGGGAAGGGAAATGTCGTTGTTGTGTGGAGTGTACAGGCTAAAAATAGTTTCCTTCTCGTGCTCCATCTGAATGGACAGCCACATATGACTGTACATGGGTTTGTCTGATAGTCCCATTTCAGTGTAAGAGACAAAATATCTTAGTTATGGCTTTGTTCTTCAGCTAACAATGGGTAGCTAAAAATATCCGACTTTGTTCCACTCAATAAAGTTCTCTCAAGGGGAGACACTAACGTTACATTTTTGCCAGATCCGTGCAAAACGCAGCCAAAGAAAATGCACATTTTTGCCAATAACTTTTCATAAAACATGTAACTAGCAGAAAACTCCATACTGTTCTGTGAGCGGGGCTGCGCTGTCTGCTGCACACAGCATCCCGGGGCTCCTGGCTGCCCTGCTCCCTGGGAGCATCTGAGGAGGGTAAGGCACATGGCCTCCTTCCCACCCTCATCCTCCTCCGTGCATGCTCCAGCTGCACCATGGGCTGCCAGCGCATTTGGCCTTGGCGGGCAGGGGGTGATGCTGCCTGCTCGTGCCTGGCAAGAGGAGATTGCCCCATCACTGCCAGTGGCAGCTGGTTGGTGGTCGCTGTGGTCTCACTCCAATTCCCTTATTTCCCGTTTTATGGCAGCCGGGGCTGG
>NW_009207245.1:228663-247522 GCF_000690835.1 Fulmarus glacialis | reverse complement strand
CCCGTTTTAGGGCCCCGGGGTGTGGAGCCCAGCCAAGCCGGCCTGGTCCCGCTGTGCAAGCGCTGTGCTCGTGTTAAAAGCCTGGCACAGCTGCTGCAACACGCTCGCAGCCTGACAGCCAAGAGGAAACCAGCAGAGACCTCACTGGGCTGGCACGGTCCCCGTGGAGAGGAAGGAGATCGGCCCTCCTGTGCTCACCCCCATCTCCAGATAAAATGGCTGCCTCCCCACTGCTGCCACCTTGCTCCCCAGTGCCCTCTCCCTGGCTGCAGCGCTGCATGGATGGTTACTGCACCCAGAAAGGGTCAGGGAGGCAGGAGACCAGTCCCATCCTTTATGTCTGTGGAGGCCAGCCTGTTCATTGGGTAACGCTCCCTCCTGCGCTCCCTTGCCTTGCAGCCATGGGCAGAGCGGATCTGGGTGACCTCAACTGAGAAAGCCCCTCTTTCCATGTCAAAGCTGTTTTGGATGAGTAAGCAACCACACTGTTTGCAAAAGGCACTTTGCTTTCTCATTTACAAGTACCCAGGCTCAGGTGGAGCTCATTTGGATTTGGGCTGGAGAGCTGCCCACCAGGTGCTTGCTAAGTGGGACCAAGTTTTGTTTTAGCTTTGCCCAGCATCAGGAAAAGAGGTTGTGCTGCTTCTACCTTCCATGGAACTGCAGTTTTCCAGGCTGCAAACCATTCTTGTAGCTCTTCTCTGAACCCGTTCCCATTTTCCAGCATCCTTCCTGTTGTGTAGGCACAATGACCAGTAATGATCTTCCTAATTCTGGATGTCTTTCTCTGTGTTATATTTGCTTTCCAAGCCACAGTGCCACGTCCAGAGCTCCTACTCAATCAGTTTTCACTGTGCCCCTTCCTGCAACCTTGTCACTTTGCTGCTTTTCTCCAGGGTCCCTCCCTTTGCATGTGGCCACGTTAAATCTCTTTGGCATTCAAGTAGGGACATTTCTGAAGAACAGAAAATGTTTCTGGGTTGTGGCAGGAGCAGTCCCCTGTGCCAAGACCTGTGGATCTCGTTTGATGCTAGTGAGCACCTGAGGTTACTGATGGAGGAGGGATGCAGACCAGGGGACACCGCATGGCTCTTCCACATGCCATGGCTGAAGTAAAAGATCCTCTCTGCCTGGCAGTTACCCAGCTCTTTCATCACCCCTGGTGTGGGGAACCTGTCTCCTGCTTGAAAGGCTGAGATCCAAAGGTGGGCTGCCCGCCCTGGGTGGACAAGCACGTCTTTTGGGAAGAAGATGCTGCCTGACGTGATTCATGCAGTGTTTGCTGCCGCAGTATTCCCGGAATGTACCTGCTTTATTTCTTGGCCTTCTTGCCTGTTACTGGAAAGGAGCTAAGCTAATGTACTGGGTATTAGGTGGTGAAGAGATCCAGCCCCTGCTCCTGGGTTCGGGGTATGCATGCACCCCAAGAGTTAGGGGTACCTTGGACCAGGGGTGCAAACATAGGATGGAGCTTCCCGAGCTGAAGGACAGGGACCTGCTGGGATATTGCTCTGCCAGATGTGACACTTTTGTGACAGGGTTATAAGTCACCTCCCCACCTGCCTCTGAGCTCCTGGCAGGCTGGTTGTGTGTGTCTGCCAGCACAGGCTGGCTGTCGAGTGCAGATAGTTTGCAGATGGTCCCCTGCTCCTAGGGAAGCTCAATGATGTCCCATAGTGCATGGTTGGGGACATCGCTCATGGTGTTAGCTCAAGGCTTCCCTCCCTTGCCTGTGGGCCCATGAGTACAGCTCTGCTGGAGGATGGTTCAGAGATACAGCACAGACCTTTGCAGCCCATGGAGCAGAAGCAAGAGCCACCAGTGCTGAGCAATCAGCTCTTCTGCCTGCCTCTTCTCCTGGCTCCTCCGGGATGCTGTCTGGCCTCCTCCAGCCCCAGCTGCATGCCCCACAAAAGCAGTCAGCCCTTGTGTTTCCCTGCACTTGCCTGGCTGCCAGAGGGTAGACACTACATAGACAAGATTGTCTTTTAGAAATGCCCAAAAGCCCACCTCTCCTGCCAGCCTCCTTCCCAGGCTCTCCTCAAGGACCTGTGCCCACCCTTCGGGCTGGGAGCCAGCAGGTGCACATACAGAGACTGTGTCCAACCTCGAGTCCTTGTGTGGGAAGTCTGGAGAGGAGCAGTGAGCTGATAGCTGGGAAACAGGAAAAAGAGTACACTGGGTCATGGTGTCCAGCTCCCTGGTGTTCAGGAGACTTGCAATAGCACTGTTGTAGTAAGTTACAGGCAGGACCTTTCTGGAAGGGGTCAGGAAACAAGTTCATCATTTTTTTGGCTGAGGTGATCCAAGAAGGCAGATTTCCCTGCTAAGTCTGCAGAGGCTGAGCCTTCAACCATATTCTGTGTCTCCTGTAGAAGCACCTCTGTTTTGAGATTGCCCAAATTGCACATGAGCTCCAAGGGTGGTATAGGCACTGATGTCCAGGAGTGTGGTCCTAAACACTCCCCCCAGGTCATTGTGGCTCCAGGTGCCTGCTGCCAGCCTTGCAGTCTGGAGGTAGGGTTGTTGCCATCTCTGTGATGGCCCATCTTTCATTCACTTGACTGTAGGTGGTAGTGGGTTTCAACCTATACCCCCTGCTTCCCAGGCAAGATGTTTCATCTGCTGCTTGCCTTGAAACAGGGATATTCTGCAACCAGGAGTGCTAGTTTCATGGGACAGGCAGGGAGAGAGACCCTCCACACTTGTCCTTCCTTCTGAGCCAACCCTGAGCTGGTTTTCAGTCCCAGAGACAACGGTGCAAGGAATGCAGTCAGGGGACGCAAGGGGAGAGGTTGTGGCCATGTCCAAGCCTGGGTGGAGGAACAGTCTGGCAGTGCAGACCCTGTCTGCTCTGCACCTACAACCAGCTACCAGGAGATGGTGGCTTCTGGCTTGCAGGGGTAGCTGTGGACATGGGGCATCATGCATGGGAGTGGATCATCCAGCCACCAGAGGATACTCCTTTGGGACCTTCTAGCTACGTGTTGGTGCCTGCAAGGCCCCAAGATGTGATCTTATGACTAGGGCGTTATGCATGTTGCCTCATGACCTGTTGTGTTATCTCCTGTCCTGACAGCTGGTGCTGCTAATGATTTAGTTTAAGCTATGAGGTAATTTCTGAGAACCTCAGGTGGGACCATGCTGTCTGGATCTTCCAGGCTGTGCTGTGTATGTGGTGCACATGGCTTCCTGGTCAGCACACTCTTCTTCTTGGGTTCACGGAGCACATTGGGAATCCTGCTCTCAGGATTGTCCCCTTCCACACACTGGTGCTTGGCGTGTGACCCTGAAGCCAGAATACCCACTGCAGTGACCTTCATGATCCTTTGGCCACTACACCTGGGACTTGCCTATGTCCATTGTGCCATGTGTCCCAGGCACACAGCAGCCACCAGCTTGGTGCTGTTGGCATTGTCCTGGAGAAGGCACCACGGCAGGGGACATACATCCGCCTTTTCTGACTTATGTTGATTTATGTCCCAACCTCAAGCCAAAAATATGCCCTGCTTGCACAGGCACTGTTGGAACAGATGCAGAGGGCTTATCAGCTGTCCTCAGGGACTTCCTGGCTCTGGACCTTATTGTGAGGGTGTGACAGCCATGAGCACCCTCAGGAACGGGGCCGTGCACGCTCTCTGAACATTGAGGCGTGGGGTCTGCTGCCTTTCCTGCAGGGATGGCAGTGGGACTCTGCACCTGGAGTGTACTGCATGCCGTGGGTAAAGTTTCTCCCCTACAGACAGAGCTCTACCTAACAGACAGTGGGCAACCTCCCAGGTGGCTTGTTTTTGCTAGGGTGTTTGCCCATCTACCAGCACACTGTGCAATATGATTCCTGGTGTCAACTGGTGGGGCATCCCAATGGGCCTGCAGATGTGTGATGAAGGAACAATAGATGCCTTTGCAGAGCTGGGAAGGAGTTAAATGGACTAAAATAAAATCCAGACTAAAATAAGTAGGCTTTCCCACCCACCTCTCATGCTGGCCAGGGGCTAGCCCAGCCTGGTGCACCCCAACTCTCACCAGCTCCTGCTCTTCTCTGGATCAGTCCCAACATTGCACAGTGCAGGCAGCAGAAGACCTTGGGGTGGCAAAAGCTGCTCTTTAGGAGACACAAGGCAGATGTGGGACCTGTGACAGCTCTGCGCTGACCCCATTCGGACTCTCACCAGTGTTGCCAGTGCTGAGCATGTGCCCAGGGAGGTTCCTCATTGTCTGTCCCCAAGGGCTCTGCTCAGGAGGGAGAGGGGACCTCATGTTGGTACTGTGTATCTCAGTGAGCATCACCCAGCCCACAGGCAGGCTCTGACCTCTAATGGGGAAGCCTGCCCATGTCTTTTTGCATGTAAGCAACATGAATGATGTACAGTCTGCCTGATATTCTCCATTCCCAGTAAATATCTGGGACACACCTGTGAGCTCACCGTACACCTGCCTAAATCAGGCTTCTGGCACCCTGCAATGTTCCTTTTGTAACATCCCTTTTGTCCTGTTAGAGCTTGTGCAAAGCCATTGCTGCTCTCTGTCAGCATCAGTGCGGGCTCAGGATCCCCTGTCTCCTCCATGCCACTGCCCGACCTTGTCCCAGCCCTGCATGCAGTGGGTGCTGAGGGTTGCCTGGATGAGAGCAGGTGTGGCTCTGCCCCGGAGGAGGTTGGGGAAAGGCAGGACCTGCAGAAATCTGCAACGTTTCACTCCAGCTCTCTCTGGTTTGGTTCTCCCTCCTTCTGCAGTAGTGTGCCTACAATGCCAGCCACGCTGCCCAGGAGGCTGCCCTGCAGCAAAGCTGTCCATGAGCCCTCAGAGCTGTCACCCAAGTGCAGCAGCTCGCACCTAGCTTCTGTGTGTCCCTGGACCCGTCCCCAGGGCTTTCTTCAGTCGCACCTAGCTTCTGTGTGTCCCTGGACCAGTCCCCAGGGCTTTCTTCTCTCCTTGTAGTCCCCATATCCCATTAACTGCAGAGCTGGTTTTACCCTTTACGTTATTTTTCAGGCCTCCCAAGGCCAATCCATCCCCACATGCTGCTGTAGCCAGCAAAGGGGCAGAAAACAAAGTGGCTATGGCCTATTGAGGATGACAGTCTGGCATACTCTTATTAGAGGAGCTTCTCTGCTCTTAAGACAAGTTTGTGAGCAAAGGGGCCATGCTATTCCCACAGTTCATTACAGTGTGTAACTCCCAAACTGAGTTTTGCAAGTTCCCTGCATTTCTAGAAGCTAAATTGCTGCTGAGGTAGGGCAAATGATCAGGAAATTGGGCTGAACATCTTGCCATAGGAGCTGGTTTCAAGACATTCCTACAAGGACTTGCTGAAATGCAGAGGGACCTGGGGATGAAAGAGCTGAAGAGAGCACATGGACCCAATTGGGTGCGGATCCAGATCCAGCACATGTCTGTGCGTGATGTTCCCTATCTGCACTGCAGGCTAATGCAATAAATCAAAGTGGATCACTAGGAGAAGGCCTGTCAGAGCAGGTCATTTCGCAGGGCTTTGACATCGGCCAGCCAGCTGCTGGACGGGGCATATGGAGTTTGTTTAACTACCAGCAGCAGCACGTATTGCCTTGGGTCCAACAGCTCATTTTGCAGTGCAAGTAACAATAACATGCATTTGCAGTTGACGGAGGGTTGCAATGCCATGTGGGATTTGCTCTCAGCTCAGGAAATGTTCCTGGGAAAGTCTTTTCCCTCCCAGTGTTAGAAGAAGAGTCTTGACTCCTTTCTGAAGTGGGACGATGAATAATAACTCCCCAGAGATGTGGCAAATGCTGCGAAACAGCCTCACATAGCTGCGAGATCCAACTCAAAGGACCCCGCTGCGTTCTGTCCCTGGAAAACTCGTGGGGTCTTATTTCTGCTCAACAAACAGCACGTAGGCATCTCCACCAGTGGCTGTCATCACCACCCCAAGGAGCCATCCTGGCATGCCGTACGGAGTCCCCGGGCTCAAGGCTGACAAACTGCTCCCTCCCCGGAGATTGCCTTTCTCTGCTGCACGAGCGCATGTCCCTGTGCCGCACGGGCTTCCACTCGCCTGGTGTTTCTGTGGTTGGCACGGCGAAGGGCAGAAGTGGTTGCAAATAGCTCGTGGAGTGCCGAGCTGCTGTCAGCACAGCCAGGCCTGCTGCTCCCTCCAGCCTCACTGCTGATTGGACTTCAAGTGACAGGAATGGTCCTGTAGGTGGTATTTGAGCATGGCAAAACCCTTGTGCTGTTGCTTACACATCCCTGTGCCACTGCTCCGCATTCTCTCTGTTTCTCTGGGCTTTTCCGTAAGGTGGCTCCAGGCCTATGTCCTGCCAGGGTCCATTGTCAAGTCCTGCAGAGCAGCCAGGGGTCCCAAGGCTGCGTGCATCCCCATCCCACCACAGTGCTTTCCTGCAGGAAAATGGTCTCCTCCTCTCTTTAGCAGCGCAATCAAACCAGACATGAATAAGGTGCATAACTCCTTTACCTCCATCAGTGCAGCAGTTTCAGGGCCCTCCTGGCAGGGACTGTCTTGTGTCCACATAGCACCCAGTGCTGTGGGGCCACCAGGGTCATGCCAGGGTCCAAGAGGTTGGACAATGTTGCCGCACGGGACTCTCCACATTGTCCCAGAGCTCTGTCCTGCTGTCATGCTTCATCTTCAGGGATGTGCGATAGTGAAAGGTGGACACACAGTCTTTCAGAAGAGTTCCTAAACACACTCCTTAGTTCAGTTTGAACAAGAAGGATACCAAAAATATGTATCTCAAGCAGCAGTGCCAGCCTTGTCTTTTTCCTGAGGAAACTCTGCTATTCCAGACCTCGCTTCAGGTCTGAAGAGCTGTGAAGAACAGCAGAGGCAGAGGGCTGAGGGGCAGCGGTGGCCCATGACTGCTGCCTGAAGATGTATCTAACTGCTGTGTCCCATCTGAGACACCTCCCACCAGTCTTGACTGGGATGAGGCATTGGTAGGTTCCTGAGTCCAAGCCTCTGGCTCACGTGGGCTGAGGACAGGGAGCAGACAGGGTTGAAGGGTGGAGAGGTCCTGGGCACAACATGGTCAGGGCACCTGGGGAAAGGAACAGGGTTATCATTTGGGACCATGGCAGATGGTTTCCTTGGAGGGGAGGTGCGTTTGGCTCAGCCCTGGGTGCAGGAGGTGACCTGCTGCTGCGAGAGGAGCACTGCTGTTACGAGAGCATAGGGAACTCTTATTAAAGCCAGGACATAAAGAGTGCACTGAGGACTGGTGCTCACAGCGGTTAACCCATAGCACACAGCCAGGCCTAGAGAAAGAGATAAGGGATGTCTAAGCCCAGAGTGGGAGGCAGCAGCTCTTTGGAGAAGAGTAGAATGTGCCAAGAGGCCTGGTTTTGTACTCTGTAGCTGTACAGCAGTCTTGACAATAAGCCCGTGCAGGCTCTTTGTTGGGGATTTTCACCCATGTACTTGGTGGTATCTGCTCCCCTGCACTGCCTTCTCTGGGGCCATCCGACTGTAGCACGCACGCTCTGGCTGCCCAACTCCCCAGCCATTTGTCACTGAGAAATTTAACTTTCTGAAGTCTGCAAGCTTGCTAAGAATAAACTTAATAAATTAGTGAGCATATTTAAAGTGCACCACTGCTCGCTGATCTGGCATTTTAATCTACTCGTGAAGCTATCCAGAGTGTTTGCTCAGCGTGTGGCCAAGTTCTGAAATATTTGCATGCTGCTATTGTCAGTACATCTTCTGACCCTTTGCAAAAGGATGGCAGGAGGAGTGAATTTATAAGAATCTTCCACTGGCAAAGGTAGCGGAGTCATGCCTGCTAACACACTTGGTAGAGTTATCTCCCTGAGATCATCTTCGCCTGTTATTCCGATCTGGTGGATGAGATACTATTAAACAACGCAGCTGTGTTTTATGTTCCCCAGGGTTACATATCCTCTTCAGTGACACACATTCTTTGCAGGTCAGTTGTAAAACATGTTTGGTGTTGGCACATAGGCAGCCGGAGCAAACCGAAGCCATTCTTTCCGCTTGGGAATGACAGCAATCGTAGCTGCAGGTTAGACTGGCCTCTGCCCTGTTAAGGCAAGAAGTGCCCTGCCCATCTCCTTCCTGCCTCTTCCCTGTGGCTGCAGGCAGGTGGGCAGCAGGAAAAGGAGACTCCTGCAAGCCAGACGAGCGCCAAACAGCTGTGTGCAGGGCTCCAGGAGCTGGTTCTCCTCCTGTCATCTTCTGCCTTGTTGCAACGGTGTGGATAATGGCCCCTCCACCGGCTGGCTTTTCTGCAAGCCACCTTCTTCCAGCAGCTCACAAAGGTTCACAAAGCCCTGATGAAACAGAGCAAGAAGCCCTTGGCTATTTGTAGGCATGGTTGTGCTTCTTTCTGTGACCATCTCCATGCTCTAGTCTGCACAAGATGTAGGCTCTGGCTCTGCAGACTTTACACACTTCCTGGAGCTGTCTTCACTGTGAGCAGGATGCAGAAATTTCCAATTTCTGGCAGAGCCACAGTCCTCCTGGCTCCAAGGCACTGAAAAGACTTCAGGGTTCATCAGGCAGAGCTGTGCAGGGAACCCAGGAGTCCCCGGCCACGGTTTCACTGCACAGAAGTTGGCATTTCTAGGTAGTGGATCATCTGCCTTATTTTAGACATCTACTTAGTGCAAGATGGATTGCTTCCTAAACACCACTGACTATAAAAGCTGTACCTGCTCACCCAGGTGTGGAGAGTGACAAAGCAGTCTGACTCCAGAAGACGATGACTCCCATCCTTGTCAGTTTTGAGAGGTCAGAGTTTCTGGAAAACTGTTTTGCTGAACAATTCCTGGCATGTCATGAAATATGGATGACAGCAGCTCTTCTCATGCTTGGGGTCCAAAAAAAAGCCTTCATAGCCTGGTCAGTCTTCAGTACATGACGTAGGTAGGAGCAGCTAGGTTGGGTACAGCTGAAGAACCAAAGGTGACGTGAGCATCTGAGAAGGTGGCAGTACTAAAGGGAGGGAGGGAGGGAGAGAAGGAGGGAGGAAGGAAGCGGATGGGAGAGGATGGCAAGTTAATAGATGGGTTGGGGCCACCCGTGCATCAAGTGTGTTCCTGCTTGGACTTCTGAAGGGAATAAGGCAGACTGCTTGAGATGTAGCATTAGGGGAAGTTAGAGCTCAGGTAGGAATACACAGAGCCAACCTTTGTTTAGGAAGCCCAGTTTTGAGTTAATTTGGGATAAAAAATGCTAAGAATTTGAAAAGAAATCTTGTCAAGAATAAAAGCCTTATTTTTGGAGAAAATAATTTGTAAAATGTTATTTGGAGGAGGATGGAAAAGGGCAGTCATGAAAGAAAAAACAGAAGGATTAGAGCTGTAAAGGGCAAGGTAAGGTGGAGGCCACAAATGTGATGTGACATATCAGAAGGGGAAGGAAGTCACCGGGACTGCCTAATGCTCAGTAAAAGGTGCACCTGGCCAGCTGCCCATCCCTTCCCGAATTCATGGCATGTCACCTTTCAGACTGTTTGTCTCTTCTAAAATTGACCATAATTGACCCTTCATGTTGGAGGCCTGTTCAGCAACCCTGGGTCCAGCAAGTGACACAGTCCCACCACTGGACCATGTGTTTCACCGAGTCCAAAACACCCATGGCTGGCAAGCTGGTGAGACAAGGATGTCCTAAAGGGCAGGTCTTGGAAGGAGGAGAGGTTGCTTCTACTTTTGCTCTATAAGATCTCTGCAGGTCTAAGAAATGGACATAGCTTTTTTTGTAGAAAACTTATCACGGGAAAAATACCCATGTTGAAGCTTTTGCTCTCAGTGAGGCACAACTGAAAGGGAACAGTGGGACTCAGTCCCTGCCTGTAAGTACGAGCAGAGTCAGCAAGAGTAGTGCTAGTTTCCTTTTCAGAGTTCCTTTCCATCATTTTTTGGACTAAGAGGCTTTCAGATACCTTTGTGATTATCTAGTCTGCCTGCCAGGTATAATCTGAGCCCAGATTTATTCCTGCTTGAATCAGAGCAAGCAACTAAGCATGATGTAACATTTGCTAATGATGGAGATTCCCACACTGCCTTAGTAAATTGTTCCAGTAGTTAATTACCCTTGCTGGTATGCCAATAAGCATTATGCCATATTACTAATTTCAATTTGCCTAGCTTCAGCTTCTGGACATTGGATCATAGTAAAGCTCTATCTGCGAGGCTGGAGAGTCTTCTGTGGGGAAATATATGTGATCAGCACCTGTTTTTTGGCAAGCAGAGTAGATTGATCTCTGGAGGTTTCTCACTGCAAGGTTGGTTGTCTTTAATCATCTTCGCAGCTTTTCCCCCAATCTCTCAACATCCCGGTGAACGATGAGCACCAGAACTGGGTGCTGAGTGGACGCGGCACCCAAATGCAGAGTAGCATAATTTCTCTACTGCCCCGGAGGCTGCTATCCAGGGAATGCGGTGGCTTTATAACCACCTTCTTGTGCAAGGACAGTACAGCCAACTCAAGCTCTACCAGACTCCCCAGGGTCTCATAGTCACCGCTTCCCAGGACAGAGCACCCTGACTTGTATATGTGGCTGATAATCTGTGTTCTTGTTCCCTAGATGTATGACTATATTTGGCTCTATTAACTATCTGCTTGTGCCCAGTTTAACCAGCAACCCAGGCCATTCTGCAGCAGTGATCTGGCTTCTTCTCTATTTGCCGGTCTCACAATCTGAGTGTCATCAGCAAACTTTACCACAGATGATTTAATATTTTTTCAGATCATTGATAAAAATGTTGAATAGCATAGGGCCAAGAACCGACCCCTGGGGAACTCCACTAAATCCACCCCTGCTGGGTGAGGAGTTCCCATTTACAATTGCATCTGAGACACGTCACCCAGCCAGCTTTTAATCTATTTAATATGTGCCATGTTGATTGTGTATTGTTCTAGTTTCTTAATCAAAATGTCATACAGTACCAAGTCAATTGCCTTGCAGAAGTCTAAGTATATTACACCACCAATATTATTTTTATCAATCAAATTTGTAATTTCGGGAAAAAGATGAACTTAGTTTGACATGTTCTATTTTCCATAAGTCTATGTGAATTAGCATTAATCATATTTCTTTTACTTAAATCTCTATCTGTGGCATGCCATAGCAGCCTTTGGAGGTGCCTGCCCAGAGCTGATGCCAGGCTGACAGCCCTACCAGTATCTGGTCTAGCCAAATACTTCTATAAACATTGGCAAACATTAGCTTTCTTCTATTGCTGTTGATTGCTCTAGCGCATCCATCCAGAGATAGACTAATACAACCAACAACTTCAGAAGAGCTATATTTATTCCTTTTATATCGAGAGAAATTGTTTCTCATTAGCTTCAGGTTTGCAGCCCATACATTGTCCTCAGCTCTTGGCTTCCCTTATCAGTTTTCTACAGTTTCTCACTTCTCATTCATTATTATCAATTTCCACTTTCTTAAGTTATATATGGTTTTCTTATTTTTCACAGTTGTCTTCACTTCCCTCCCAAGCCAGAGTCATCTTTCTTTTTAACCAATGTTGCCTTCTTTCTCAATTGTGGGATTGTGGTTTTGGGGCAGCGCGTAAAATGTTTTTCAACAATTCCCACTTAGCATTCACATTTTTCTGATTAAATTCTTTCTCCCAATTGATTCGGTTCATAATTGTTTTCAGCTCTGTGAAACTAAATCTTTTTAGCATTAAGTAGATATATCTTCAGAACAGAGCTTCACTTTAAATATTCACTTTATTGTCATTTTGCTTTTCAGTTAAATAAAATAAAACGTTGACTCTTAGAGACATTTGGCATGCATTTTAGGGTCACAGAAGTGGGAAATGGAAATTGTTCCTGAGAAAAGTTGTTTTCATGAAATGTTTTTTGTCAGAATATATATTAATTTGAATAAAATGAGGTTTGTCTAAAATCCAGAACCATGAAGATGGCATCATTCCTCTTTTGGCAACTGAAGATTGAGACATTTAGTTCGAAACTTTTTTGATTCTCCAAATTTCCCCAATGTTTTGAGTTTGGCAGCTAAAACGAGAAACTCTGTAATTACTTTAGGGTTGTTCAGACTTCACTGGAAACCCAATTTCCTTTTTTAATTTTTTTGGTAGGAAATGTACATTTCCTTTTGAAATTGCAAATTTGATGTCAAAAATACTACATTTCATTGACAAAACATTTGAGCAAGCAGTTGTGACTCATTCTGCAGAGGATGCCTATGGCTGGAAGGTCTCTCATGAGTTGCCCAGCTCATGGCAGGACTCCTCTGTCCTAGAAATGGGTTCCACTATTCACTCTCAATCCAGAGTAATGGTGCAGCGGGTGACCGGCTCTTTTATCCCTGGAAGAGACAGGAAAATACTGTTGGGCAGCACGTGCTCCAGCAGCAAAACCACCCTGTGTGTGGTGGAGAGCTCATACATTCCTGTGGGAAGTGGGTGAAGACCAGCTGGGGAGAAGATACCAGACCTCCTTCTGCACCTTCCCTGGGGTTGCTGACAGCTTTGTATTTCAGGTGGTGCACATAGGGAAGAGGGCAATTCCAAAGTGGTTGCACCTCATGGCTGGTTTCTGTGTGACCAGGCTGCTTTATTAGGAGAAGGTAGGAGAAGGCCATGGATCCAGCTGGACAGGCCACTGCAGGCACTTCCCTGCCTGAAACCCACAGAAAACCATGGGGAGCAGGAGAGTGGACTGGCCACTCAAGCCATGGGGTTGGGTCTCTGCTAACCCACAGGAGATTTCCAGATGACTAGGTGAGGAGGTCTTAGCACAATCCCTATCTGTGCACCCTCCTGATCAGGACAGTTTGGTTGTACGGAGCCTTCATGAACCCTGTGCTTTCCCTCACCCCTCCTCTGGCTTAGACCCCAGGGTAGGCTGAGCTCTGCTCTCCCCATGGCACACTGCCTCTGGAGGTAAGATTACAGAGTTAATGATGTGTCTTATTCTCATGAGTCACTTTTTCATTCACATGTTAAGTTTCTGCAGAACCATTTACTGGCTTTCAAGGACAGAAGGAATCATCTGCTCTGACCTCTGCATAGCAGGCCAGGGACTTTCATCTGCTGATTCTTGCATCCTGTCTGCAACGTCTGGTCAAGAAAAAGCATTTCTTTTACAACAAGGTACCCAGTCTTGAATTAAAGCCTTCTTGCTGAAAGCAAATCTGCTGCATCCCCAGCCAAGTTGGGCCAATGGGCCAATAGTGCTCAGTGTTAAAAGTACATTGCATATTTCTGCATAGATCCTGGGTATTGCCTGCCAGATTAAAGAGCACTCTGCCAGAGAGGTCTCCCTCCCACGCTGGTGTTGCTGGATAACTGGAGCCGCTTCTGCTTGCCTGGAGAAAAGAAAGCCCTTTATTCCTGGGAAAGCTCCTGGTTTTCTCCAGACCTTTCAAGCTCCATTAGCACTCCCAGAGCCCAAGGCAGGCCAGGCAGGCTTCTCTCTCAGTTCCCATCCTTCTCTTCTTCTGCCTCTTACTCTGAGCAGACCTACAAGACTTGCACACACTTTTAAGGGCAGTATTTCTTTGATGGGGTGCTTCCTCATGGCTTCCCTTCCCCGTGTCCCTACCTGGGAGATTTTATTGACCTGTCCATAAAGGACATTCCTTCCTCAGTTGCTTTACCAAGTGTTGTTGCACCCCGATGTTGGCTCTGGGCTCAACAGTGATGGGGCGCTCAGGTCTGATGATGGACAAACTCGAGGGACGCTGTCATGTTGGCCAGTTCCTCCGTGCCACCAGGACTCTCCAGATGCCGAACTCCAGCTGCGCTGAGGCACCCTGGTCTTGCTGTGGGACGGCAGCTCCCCTGGGGCAGTGTAAAAGCAAAGGCAGAGCCGGAGTGACACGGTCAGTCTCAACTCTCCTGTACCCCAAACTCAGGAGCCTCTTGGCTGATCCTAAGAAAGGGCCAGTGCACGTGAGACACACTTTCGGGAGATCCCCCATCATGACATCCAGGTCTGCTCATGCTCTCCCCCTCTCCCCGCAGCACTGGGTCACGTAACTTGTGCTCAGAGCAGGCCAGACAGACTCTCTGGCAGACTCTCTGGCATCATTTTTTCAAGCCTGATTAATGGGGCCAACTCTCCTCCAGATTGAACTCAAGAAAATACCATTATCTCCTGCGCAATGACTCAGATATTGTATTGCAACATCTTGTTGGTAATGTCAGATTGCAGGCAATGATATTAAAAATGAGCATTTTACCCTGGACAGGGTATTAACTATGAAGTTAAATCTGTATTTATTGCCTTTAGCCATGAGTCTTTAGACTCTTCCAGAATAAATGTTTTTAGTTCCGTGCAGGAAGATTCTGGCATTTATAGGCCAGACATTTCTAAGGGGAATATATACCCCTTGTGCTCACCCCATGTGATACCCTGGGCTGTGGGTTACCATGCCATGTGATGTCATGGCAGATATAGTGAACTCATGCCTCGTTATGCCGAGCTGAAATGAAATACGCCCCACGCCCCACAGCAGCTCGTTTCTGACCAAGTGCACGTTGTAAATACCAGCTACATGCATTTGCTTTAGTGTTTTTGGCGAGTGCTGGGGAGAGCAGGTCCCTGCAGTGTGAGGATGGAGGGGGCTGTCTGTGGGATGGGCTCCATCGCCAACAACGGGGCACCAGTCCTGGCACCACCGTAGGATGGGCAGAGCTGGGGCTGGTGTGACAGCACTTGTCAGCAGAAGGAAAGCCACCACGTTTCATACATGATGGTGTCCCTGGTATGGGAGTATGTGGCATCCTCCAGGACAGGAGCAAGCATGGTTTCCCCAGCAGTGGGGAAGCCCTGCTGAAAGCCCTCTGAGCCCCCAGCCTTCCTCCCTGCTCAGCTCGGATGGAGGTGCAGCAGCAAAGTGGTCCACAGATTTCATTTGCCCTGGGTGATGGAGGTGACTGTGAGGCCGGCGTATTCCCAGGGAGGAATGCGAGCCACCCCCAGGACCCTGTGCCGGCAGTGCATCCAGTGGCAGGACTCAGCCCTCACCCAGAGTCGCAGCAGCCCCATGTCTGCCCTCTGCACAGGTCTGGCAGGGCACAGCACGTCTGCAGCGGTGATGGGATGAACAGAGCGGTGGGCAGGAGGACGTAGGTCCTGCAAAAGGCAGGTGACATGCACCAGCCATGGGGTCCCCTCTCCCTGGGCTGCAGGGTATGGTCCTCAGCCTTGTCCTCTGCTTCCCAGGCCAGGAGCTTTTCTGCTGAACAAGAGGGTTTTACTGAAATGGATGTTTTGCACAGGAAAAGTCTGTTCTCGGAAAAAAAATGAAAAAAATAATAATCGGTTTAGTGAATGCAAGTATCAGAATCAAAACCAGGTGGCTTTGTTTGAATGCAGGTGATTTGTCAGTGGCATTTTTCAGTTGAAAACCAACAGAGAGGTGCCTTTAAAAGGATGATGAGAAATATTGATGTTCAGTTTGATTCAGCTTGAAGTTCCCTATGTGTATTTTTTTTTCTCTTTTCTTTTCTTTTCTTTTCTTTTCTTTTCTTTTCTTTTCTTTTCTCTTCTTTTCTCTTCTTTTCTTTTCTTTTCTTTTCTTTTCTCTTCTTTTCTTTTCTTTTTTCCCTTTCTTTGTACAAATATTTGGAATGGCTCTTAGATTGGGTTGAACTTTTGTTCTGGATGAGTTTCTGGTGGTGCCTGGTTCTCTTGCTGGCATGCCCCGTGGTGTGCTTCCTGGAAGGTGGGAACCATGCGCAGCCATACAAGACTTTGCCAAATGCACCTGCAATTTCCAGACTGGCAGTTCATGATGAAATTCTGCCATATCAGCTTTCCATTGATGTTTCCAGTGCCAGGGAGTGGTCTGAAGTACAGCAAACATGGCCAGCTCCTCACTCAAAGGATCTTAACTCTGTAGTCATACTGGAAGGGGAAAGAAAATTAAACACTCCGAACTTTCTTCGAAAGTCAGCATGATGTAGTTTGCACTCCCTAATCACGGCAGCACAGCTTGGCATAGCAGCATCCCAGGAACAGGTTGTGACCGAGCCCACGCTGCTGCTTTGGGACACTTCCTAAGGTGGCTGCAGCAAGGGAGCCCCAGGTCAGTACAAGGAGCCCCATCCACGTGCACGCTGCAGGGTTTCAGTGCTCCCCAGCTGCCCTCTCGTGACACATGGCTGCCTGCCTGTTCCCATGCGGTGCTCTTGGTGTGAGCGGTGGCAGGGTGCCAGGCTGCACGTGTCCCCCTGAAGCCCTTCACTGCATCCTGACCTGGGTGGGGATCCCCAAGGTCTGCCTCAGCTAAGTCCAGGGCTTGCCATACTGCAGCACCAGCATGCACCTTGGCCACTTCTTGTTCCCTCAGCCCTCCCTGCCTTTCTTCCCATTATTCCTGCCGTCCTTCCTCCCCTGCGGTTTGGGGTGTCTGCTGTCCCACGGGACGTGAGCAGCTTGCCCCAGAACATCCCCCCCAGGCAGAAGCAGAGCACAGGCAGATTGTCACTTGCACCCCTTGGGAGAGCGGGATGGGACTGATGGATTTAAGGGCTTTTCCAAAAGGCATCGAGTCTAGAGAGCACATACTTGTTGTTCCTGCCGTCCTTCCTCCCCTGCGGTTTGGGGTGTCTGCTGTCCCACGGGACGTGAGCAGCTTGCCCCAGAACATCCCCCCCAGGCAGAAGCAGAGCACAGGCAGATTGTCACTTGCACCCCTTGGGAGAGCGGGATGGGACTGATGGATTTAAGGGCTTTTCCAAAAGGCATCGAGTCTAGAGAGCACATACTTGTTGTTAAACGCAAGAATACTTCATTGTTGTCAAGTGTAAAAATCACTTTCTGTTGTCTTGTGCAAGCGAACTGCACTGGCCTCACACAGAGACTGCTGGCAAGGAGTAAGCCTGAAAGACAGTCCGCATTTAACAGCACTGCAGGGGCTGCCTGACCCCTTGGGAGACGAAAAATAAGCAAGATGCACATGTGGGCCAGCCCTTCTGACTGGGGCCAGCACGCATTGCTCAATGCACGGAGCTAGAGAGCGTGCTTCCCAGGCCACCCTTGCTTCCTAGGGACAGCTCAAATTAGGCACAGGCCCCTCGCAGGAGGTTGCTTCGGCCACCCTTGCTTCCCAGGGCCATCTGGAAACCCTCTGGCTGGCTGCTCCACCAAGGGCTGCTGGAGGCTGAGGCCAATCATCCAGGGGCAGCCAGGGACATGACCCATGGGTCACTCTCTAGCCATTAAAAGCACCTGGGAAGAGGAGGCTGACACCATGGTGTCACCGTGCATATATAGGGTCACCAGCCTGCTCTGAGCGTAAGTCCTGGGCTGTGTCTTGGTTGGCTCTACCCTGGCGCTCACCAAAATGTGGCTGTTGTCCAAGTCTGCAGAGGCATGTGGACAGGGCATCCCACCCCGAGGAGACAAATTCAAAGGGGAAAGCAATCCATAAAGAGATCCCTACAACCCTGCTGGTGGGCTCCTTCACTCCTCACTCCTGATCTGCCACTGCAGGTGTGGGCACCTCAGGCTGGGCTGACCTGAGGGTCTTTTGGGACACCCAGATCCATTGCCTCCAGCTGCTGTGGCCTCCTGGATGTCCCAGTCTTGTGACTGGTGGCCACTGTGGAGCCTTTTAACAGATTGTCCTGTGGCTGCTTTTCATGTGCTCAGAAGAGATCCATGGGTGTACATAGCCATGACCTCAGGAGATGTGCTCAAGGTGGGGCTGCTCATCCTCTTCCAGCATGAACAGGAGAGGCCCTGGTTCTTTCCCTCTTTAGGCTTCTGGGGGTGCTTGAGAAGGACCCCTTGGGCAAAGCCACTGACTCTTGTCCTCTGAGATATTGTTGGGGCCCAAGGGATGTCACCCACCCTCTTTCCGACAGCCATGATCCCACAGGGGTGAGCTGTCTGCTGCTGCCAGTGCCTGAGGATGTGACTGTGCAAGGCCACCAACTGCTTGGTCCTCCCCATTTTCATCCTCCCTGCAGGGAGAGGGGACCACCCTCCAGGTGAGAGGCTGGAGCAGGTCCGTCCAGAGGTCCCTTCCCACCAACACTCTGATGCTGTGGCCACATGAAAACAAAATCTGAATCCTAAAGAATAAGGGACAGAAAGATGCCATTAGTCCTTTAAATGATTCCTCTGCAAGATATCTGTGGATGCTAACCCACCTCCAGAATTTTTAGGAGTGTTTCAGGGTATCATCAGGTTCATCTGGGTATGTTAACTGTGTGTATCCTTACCATTGGCTGGGTCTCTTAGTAGTTTAACCAGGAATTTCCTTTGCTGGTTGGGGACTTAGTACTTCTTAGGACTCAAATGGCTGGTTGAGGACTAAGTACTTCTGTCTTGAAGGTAGTTTACTCTGAATTACTGCGATATACTTTCAGTACTGCAACACAGTGTGGCTTTTGTCTGAATTTGTTACTAACAAAAAAAGAATCTCATTGGAACATAAAACAAGAAATGTGAAGGGAACGTTCCTCCAGCAAGGACATCTCCGTGAGCTGTTCCTAACTTTCTGGAGCTATGAGTACCAAGCTTACACTTAAAAAAAAGAGTGAATGTGCAAATTTCTTTGATCTCCTTGGCTTAGGGTCAGAACAGAGCAGCTCTCACATAGCTGACCAGGTCAGGCTTGTGGTATTTTAATTTGCTTTGCCATATCCAGAAGAGATGCATTTCCTGAACCTGTGGTGTGTTCTTATGAATGTGTGCAGTGCACAATTGTCTGTCTTGCCTCCTGCTGCTCTGTCTCTTCTATTATGTAACTTTTCTTCAATAGGTGATATTTTTGAAGACTTCTAGGATTAATGGTCATTTTTGCTATGACTTTTCATAATGACATGAACTAAGAGCACTGAAGTATCAGTGGCATGAAGAGGCAACTGTGTGCTCTGGCATTTGTTGCACAGGGAGAAAATGTCA
>NW_009207245.1:208898-228632 GCF_000690835.1 Fulmarus glacialis | reverse complement strand
TTGGGAAGAGCGGTGACTCAGGAAGGCTGGAGATTGTGAGCACAGTGAGTTTCCCCTGTGATTTGACCCTCAGCATGTATGGAAAAACAGGATTTTGTACATAATTGATGGTAAACAAGCAAAACTGTATAAAAGAAATATCTAAGTCAATTGCTAATGCTTCTGCCTAATAGTGCAAACCTATAGGACCCCAGGGCTTGACTAAGTGTGCATATTCTTGGTGAACTAAAATGAGACAGATGATGGGGATATTTGCAAAAAACACCCAGACAGGCCCCAGGAGTGGTGAGGAGCTGTAGGAGAAGTGGAGATCTCACGAGAAGTGCTAAAGATCACTTTGAAAGTTTTCACAGAAGACCTGTGGAAAAGGTGCTGGGGCAGAAAGTTCATTTGCATGAGTGCCAGCAGGGAAGACTCTGAGGAAGTGGAGATGAGCAGGACCTGGCATTTGCAGTAGATTGTCTCCTACTGGTACAGGATGTGGAGGACTGTTATTCTCACACGGGGTCAAAGATCATTGCCTGGAGTGAAATCTCCCCAGGAGGTGCCTCTGGCTTGGTTAGTATCCTGGTGCAATGAATGGCTGGGAAAACCAGCTGAGAGGAGACGTTTCAGCAATCAGCTTGAGTGGACCAATTGCTGCCAAACTTATCCCCATAAAAAAGAGACTCAGTGATCCAGATCTGATACCAGCTCTTGATGTGTGGCTTAGAGCCAGGCATCTCTCCGAGCTGGCCCGAGCAGAGCTAAATGCTGGGGGGAAAGAGAGAAGTAAGAAACCCCACCTGAACTGGCAGAGGGTCTGCAGAGACTCAAGTGACGAATGTGGCTGAGTATCGATGAGGGCTTCCAGGATAAACTTGCACTGAGCAAGCAAATAGTCACTCTGTTGGGGTTGGAGATCAGCAGAGGAGGCCAAAGGCACTCAGAGAGCCTTGGAGTTTGCCACAGATCCCAAATCTTTTCTGGCAGAGACACACCTGAAAGGGAGGGAGCTGTTAGCAGGGGAGATGGACACTGGTTGAGATATGGCTCCACGTCTGTTATTAATGGCGGAAACCCGTACACAGGTCCTGGCTAGAGAGTCCTTGAGCAATTAGAAAAAGTGATATGTCCTGTCTGTAAAACAAGAGGACTGGCAAGAAGGCAAAAATTAAGAGAAGCAGTTGAGTTAGATGTTGGCACCTTCAAAACTTACCATTTAAAGACCCTTTCTGGTTTGCAGGGCTGGTCCGAAGGACTGGCTGAGTCATCTGAGAAAGGACCGGCCCCACCAAGGCTGGAAGATGACTGCTGCTTGCTTCCTGGCTCCTATCGTGGGCCCAGGACCATCAGAGCTGTCTCCAGTCCAATCACTGCTGATGACAGGGCTGCTTTTCATGATGTGAAGAAAATATAAACATGATATAGTATCCACACCCCACAAACAAATGCTGCAGGTTATAGCATGGGTGCTTCCGAACAGCAGCCTTGTGGATTCTGACACTCTTCTGCCTCCACAACCCAGAGAACATCACGCTGGTGTTTCTGGGTGGTTATAGACCCCATGGTAGGGGACAATTGCTGGCTAGACACATCCAGGCTCCGCACAGAAGGTGCATCCTTAACTCCTGAGAGAGGGGATGAGGGTCTCACAGCAGAGTTTGCAGTGGTTCCCTGAGGATACCAAGTTTCCAGCTGCTCCCCAACCCCACATTGCTCATCCTAGGCAGTTTTCCATCAGCATGCTACATCTGCTCTGCTTTCTTGCCGGGGTTTTTTCTTGCCCTGTCCCCTCTCATGCCCAGTACTGCAGAGGTGGAAAGGGAAGGAAAGCGTGGTGGCCAAGTCGAGGAGCAGAAGGGAAGGCAGGATCAGACATGCTATGAGATATAGGAGTTTGTCTGCTTTCTCCTCCTCTCTTTGCCTCTCAGTTCCTGAAGAGCAGAAGCAGAGCTCTTCCTCTATCACCAGCAGCATTTTGCTTTTGCCCAAGGGACAGGGCTATGGGAAAGCCACCTGTTACAAAGGGTCAGGCTGAAATACGGAATGGGGTCAGGGAGTTGCTGGCTGCCGCTAGGCTGCTGTACTTTTGCCACCTTTGGGTAGTGCAGACCATAAGGAAGGTTTGGAGTCTTATTTACCGTGGGATTCCCTTTGCTGCCTAGCAGTTGTGTTGAGAATAGTCTGCACTCTGCCTGGAGCTCTTCTGCCTTGTTTCTTGGAGGTGGAGTTGTTACTTCTTGCTCTAGGATGAATTGACTTTGGCCCCAGAAGCCTCTCTGATTCTGGCATTGTGGCTCTTGTCCATCAGCCCAGCAGCCCTTAACTCCAGTGGGAATTGTGAGGTGCCGCAAGATGTGGTAGCAAGTCTGAGTCCACTGAATCATCCATTAATCCAGGTCTTTGTCATAGTACGGCTTTTCTGCTGATTCATGTGGCTGCAATAATGAGGCCTTGAATTGCCATCTCAAAGATGTTTGTCAAAGTGAGTCACACCTATATTATGGTCTCGTAACTCCTCTTCACTTATTTGGTATCCCATGTCCACCAAGTGGTGATTTACAGTGTCTCCCCTAACTACGTAGTGCGTTGTGCACAAGCTACATTTAAGAATAGCTTTCAAGCTGTCAAGATAATCTTGCATTCAGCTGAAATGGATCTGCATCAGCTTGAGCCAGGAACCACAAGGGACCTCCTATGATTTCAGTGGGGTTTCAGCTTTCTCTGTTCCTCCCTCGTGCTGGTCCAGAACAGGATGTGTTGGATAGCGGAGATGACTTTTCACGGGTTCCTCTAGGAGGTGATGCAGAAGCTACCTGAGGTTCTCCAAAATGTTTTTTCATCCTCCCTTCCTCAAAGCTCATGGCCAGTACTACTTGGCATCTCGCAGAGCATCAGTGCTCTGTCTGCGGTGCGTTCTGGAACTTTGCATAGCACCTGCTTGCTGGGCTTGATCCAGCTCACTGTACTGCATATCCTTCCTCGGCAATCCCAGGCTGTAGCTATTTTTTTCAGAGCTCTGACCTTTTGCCTCTGCTCTCTGGATGGGCTGCAGCACTCATCTGCCTGGAGGTGGCAGAGTAAAGTTTGCTCCAGCTGCAGCCTGGACTTCCCACTCTGCCTCTCCCGTCTCTGTCCCATGCCAAAAATCCCACTGGACCTCAGCAGTTAGTCCTGTTTGCACTTGTTTGATACATACAGTTGTGATCCCATGGGAGATCCCTGATCTTTCTGTACTGCCTGTCTAGTGCTGTGCTTTCCTGAGCTATATGGAAATACACTTTCTCTTCATTAATTATCAGTGTGCTATGGAGACAACTTTGCTCTTGACTGGGGGTATGTTATGGTCTGGATGACCTCCCCTTTACTTGGGAAAGATTTTGCCACATCATTTTTAGGGTAAACCGTGTCCTCCATGGAATGTGCATCACAGCCCAGTGGTCCCTGCCACATGCCCAAAGATGGCTCACCTCTCACCATGTTTTCTCCCCAGCTTGCGCTAGACTGCTTCTTCCAAGGATTCAGCTGAGGCAGGTGGTCCAGAGCCAGCACTGAACTGGGGCCACAGCAGTCACAGCAGTCGTAGCTTAGCAAAAAAGCCGGGCAGCTCCACCCACAGCAAAACCGGGGCACAATCACCCAGAAGTCTGTGAAAAGCATCCTAAATCCCAGAGCAGCAGCCAGCAGTCAGGGAACATTTCCTTTGCTAGGGATGAGCACAGGTACATGGATGGTTATCAAGCCTCTCCCCCCAGCACTTGCAAACCGAACACTGTGTTTTACTGGGGGGATATGCTGCATGTGGCCAGGATGAGGATCTGCAGGGAAGCCCACCTGCCTGTGCTCCGGGGTGCCTCTCTCCTCTCTGCTGCCCACAGCTGAGGGCAGAAAGGCACACACTCACCTGGCTCACCAGCCTCTGGCTCTGCTGTCAACGCAGTTGCTGCCAGAGCTGATTATTTCTCCTGTGCTGCACTGAAGGGAGCAGCTGGCAGCCGCCTCCTTAGTGATAAGGAGGAACTAAAAATAAAAGCCAAGCCAGCGTGGTGCAGTCCCCAGGAGGCTGGGCTGGCTGGGAGCACTGGCCTTGGTTCTGCCACCCAGCCTGGCGCTGAGCTCCGCAGACATCCACCAAGTCGATTCTTTCAGAGCAGTTGTATCTGGAAGCAGGGGATTGAGCTGCAGCATGCTGTGTGGTTTTGTTGTACTGTGTATGCTTGCACCAAGCCACTTGCAGACAGCTGCACAGGCATCCCATCAGCTGCAGGATGCTGGAGAAAGGCTGGAGGTGACTGACCAAAGCAGCAGCAGATGGATGCTGCGCTGCCCAGCTCTCCTTCCTCACTTGGGTGTTGTCATCCTAAGGCACAGATGCTCAACCCAGCTGCTCGTGGTCTGCGCTCAGGGCACAGCTCGTGCAGGAACGTTGCTAGAGCTCTTTCTCTGGGTCAGTGTGAAAGCAGCAACCCAGCGGGAGCAAAGCTGATGTAACCTGCAGAAGCTGCTCATACTAATCTTCCCTCATCAGGAACCACAGGGAGCCATGGTCCCACTCCTGCCTGGAGCTTCAGGACGGAGGGAAGCCAAACGTGTGAGAGCTGCAGTGCGCATGGGCAGCAGAGCTCCCACGTTCCCTCTAGAGGTTTGCAAGTATGATGACTCCAAGCTGCTAGTGATGATTTCCAGGATGAGAGATGTGAGTGCTACTGAACAGCATGAGGAGTGCCGCAAGCACAGTCCTTCCACCAAACACCCACACTGGGCTGCGCTTTCTGCAGAGAGTCTCTGAGTCTTCAGAGAGGAGACGTTTGATTCCCCCATAGCATCCTTCCCCTCCTAACTGGAGAGGGGGGATCCAGCTGAGATTACCACTGAGAACAGGGGTCTCATACAGCTTTGGCAGATCCCCAACATCAGAACTAAGAGATCTAGGTAGCCCCCTCCCTCCCGCAACCCAACCCCAGGGAGTTCATGGGGCCAGACACCAAAGCTGAGATCTTCAGAGTTGAAGGACACACTTTTACTTGTCCTGAAGTCCCTAAGCATGAGGAATGTGGGAAGAAGCTGTGAGGGGGTGTCTTTCTTCCCATGCTCTTTTGTTCTAGCCTCAGGCTGAGGTATCCTGCCATTCACGTAGTACCATGGCTGTGTCCTGCAGCTGTTGGGGTGGCCCAGTATGGTGGAGCAGCTGGTAGCAGTGGAGTGTTCCTGGAGCACAGGGATGAAAAAAGCCCATCCACAGGAAGGTTAAGGGGAGCTGCCTCCTCAGGGTAAGTGAATCCAAATCTATAAGGCTACAGAAGAGTACATTTATCAGGGTGGCTTTTCAGGCCCTGCCATGTGGTCAGGCTATGCTGTCAGCCGAGCCAGGCCACATCCACAAGGACTTCACCACCCGCCCTCATGACTTAAACTCCCATCAGACTACACATTATTAGACTGCCGTGGGCTTTCAGAGCTTCCCTTGCTCTTGGAAATATGGTGTATTGTACAAATTAGTGGGAACACTTGGAATTGGCACACTTTGCAAGTCCTGCTGCTCGTGCCAGTGCACATTTCTCAGCTTGATTTAAGGAGAGGGGTGTTCTAAATAAAGCCCGCTTCGCCCCTGCCTGGAGTGGCTAAAAGGCACTGATGCAAAGTTGCATAACCCAGTGCTGCTTGTGTACATGCTTGAGAAGAAACAGCCACGGAAAAATCCTGTAACATTCCTCGGCTGGTCCGTCTGCTGGTATCAAAGTGTTTCCTGCTGTGCTTTTACCTTTGAATTTTAATCCAACGGCTTTGTAGGAGTTGAGAAAGGGGGTGGGTGAGGGCTCTGGGGAGTAAAAAACCCCCTCTGAGGAGAGGGTAGGTAAAAGCTGAGTCATGTTTTCTCCCCTCAGGGAGTGAGGGATTGCTGATTTAGTGTCCCTGACGGGAGGAAATCTGTCACCTGGGACGTGCAAAGCTATGGCCCAAGTCTTGGTTTGCAGAGTCAGAGCAGATGTTGCTGCTAAGCCAGCCTTTGTCCCCCGGGGAGGACCCACAGCTCTGACTCCCTGTGTTCCCCATAATCCTCCTCTCATTTAGCAGCCAAAGGCAGTTCGCTGGCATCTCTGGAAAGGCAGCCCTCAAAAGCTGCTCTTAGATCAGAGGAGCTCATTTCAGCTTTCATCTATTCATTAACAAACCACTCCTGCCTCTGTGAGCCCCCAAACCCATGTATAGGTGGCTGGATCAGTTTGTAGGTCGAAGCAGGTCAGTTTATTTTCTCATGTCCTCCTCGGTTGTTTGACTAATGGCAAGGTTTTACAGGGAAATAGCAACACTTGAGGACAAAGAGCAGGTCTTTTTCCTTCCTGGCCTAGGGTCATGGTATCCAAACTGGCAGATCTTGGGGCAGGTGGTGTGGTGCCCTCTCCCCATTATGGGCACCTTTGGCCCACCAGTGTCTCCTGGGACAGCCCATTTTCTGGGAAAAGCTGGGCACGGAACCTTGAGCAGAGCAGAGCTGAATTTTCCCAGGAAGAATGACTGTCCTTTGCAAAGGTGGGTGCAAGGCCAGTGCCTTTTTCTGATGGTGTCCAGGAGGGGAAGGAGAACAGAATGGATCTTCACATGGTGGGTATGAGAGTGGAGGACACTTAGTGTCAGCTCTGCAGCACCCCCAGGGCAGCAGTCAATCACCAACAGTAAACTCCTTCTGCCATCTCCAGGGCAGTTCAGTGCCCACCTCGCAGCCTGCTCCCCACTGAGGTGCACCAGGAGGTCTGGCTGGCCAGGTGAGGAGGGTGGAGTGTTCCCACCGCTGTCCCCCGGCATGGTGGTCTGAGCTCTTTGGAGGGGTAGCTGGTGTCCAGCACCGAGCCTCCTTTGCTCTGGGAAGCTGCGCCGCTTCTCTTGGTCCTGAGCCTTGCAAAGACAACCATGGGCTTGCCTGAAGGCTTGCCCATAACATGGGTTTGATGTATCTGCCTGCCCTTGGTGAGCACAACCTGGTTAGATTAACACTTTGCTCTTACTCCTCTGCCTGGTACCAGAGTTTTGGGGACCCATCTAAAGGAAGGCCATGTGGTGACACTTCCCCTGAAGCAGCAGGTGTGCCATGCAGCCCTGCCCTGCTTGTGGTCTGGTATGGACCCTGCATGGTGGCAAAGGGTGGGTGCAGGGACCCCCAGGGACATCAAGCACTATAAAGCTTTGGGACCCTCTTCTTCACTCTCAGCTAGCTCAGTAGCCTTTCCAGGACAAGGAAAAGGTGGGGTGTGGCTGCTGCCCACAGGAAGGTTAGATCCTGATAGACACGGGCTATCCATGACAACACTCCAGAGCCAATGTGATGCATGGATGTCCCTGTCCCTGCCAAAAAAGGTGAACGAATATTGGACAAACCTGCCACCAAGGGAGGCTCTGGACCATGAGTCTGGAGCAATCCAGGAAGTAATTAGGCTTTATTTCCTGCTTTCTTACATTTATGGTGCATCTCTGCAGTGTGTGCAAGTGTTGCCTTCCCATACAAGCAGTGCAGACCTGTGTTCTGGTGTCTTCCAGCCCCCGAGCTCATCTGCTGACTGTTTGATACTGAACATGGGGAGCCCAAGTATGCTTTTGATGGAAACTCTGCTTGGTTCTCGCTGACAGAGCATCAGCCTTCAACCCACAGCAGCTCCCACACCTGCCTACGTGTCAGTGTGTGTAACAAAATCTGCAGCAGATCAACAAACTCTGCATCGCTGCTGAATTAAGTAGGTGTGAGAAAGGTTCACTCATGCAATCTGGTCCATGCCCAGCTCTCCAACAGCCTCACATGAGTGTCTCTGAAGTGACACCAACAGCTTGCTCTGCCACTTCAACCGAAGCAGACTCTACTTGCTCGAAGAGCAGAGATGCCTGTTTATTACCATGTACCTTGAGTGTGACATTTAGACTTTGCCTGTCCTCACCAAAGCACAACACGTTGGCTCAATTGTATAGGTTCACTTTATGACTCACTGCAACTTGATGCATTATGTCCAGATAAAAGATACTTTATCCCTATGATAAAAACGGACACAGATGATGTCAAAATAAAAGAATGTTTTCTCATCCAAATAAAAGTTGAAGCTGCCGTTCTCGGGGTTATTTTGCTTGAAAACCTCCAGAGAAAGCAAGACTTTGAGTTTTTACCATTTATAGTTAGTTTTAGAAAATTCAGCATACAAAGTTTTCTATCTGCCTTCCTCCCCTCGTTTGGATAAAAGTGTCCCTGTACTGGTTGCCTGGGGCCATGCTCTCACTGCTGGGGATGCAAGGGGGTACATCACTGTCCAGAGGCACCAGACAGGGTGGACCCAAACCCATAGGACACTCCTTGGGTCAGGAGGGAGCAACTCTGTGCTGGGTACTCATGAGCTACTGCCAAGGCAGCTGTCCCACGTGTTATGGAAGAGCTGGCACCTGGAGGCCATGCAGTCACAGTCTTCAAGAGTTCATCCAGCTAATGAAGGACTGTACTTGCCCATGCCACCGCCAGCAGCTTGGGCACCCCTGCAGCAGGATCACAGCCATGCATGAGGGCAGCCAGTCTGATGGAGAGCCCAAGCCCTGGGGGAGCTGTGTCTTCCTGGCTGTGTTTCATTGAGCAGGAGGAGTATATTTTTAGCAAACAATGCCAATTAGAGAGGAATTGTTCAACGGCTGCATCTTAATGGAGAGCAACAGCTGCTGGCACAGCTCTGAAGGACCCCATCTGTGGAGGGATTCTCTTGGGACAGGGGAGGGGGCAGCTAAGCTCTGCTCTGCTGCTGGTTCAGCTTCTGGTTCTTCTACTGCCCTGAAGTTTCCAGGTCACGATTCCTGTTCCTTGAGCAGTAGAGACAGGGCTCACTGAGTGTCACCAGGGTCCATGGTCTACTGGGGGACCTTTGAAGTGTCCTCTTGAGGCACTGAGTCTAGACACCATAGCTGCCTTCACTCATTGGTCTCAAAAGAGCCTGTGCCTCTAGCCACCCATGTTAGCTGCCGCTGGGGAAGGTACTTCTTGGTGGCTGATTTGTAGAGGTGCTGAAGGACCAGAGAAGGATAGACAGATCTGTCTGCACTAGATGAGTTGGACTGCAGCAGAAGGTCTGGGAAAGTGCAGAAGAATTAAGCACAAGTAGGAATCAGTACATGACCATCCTGCGTTGATTCTCAGTTCAGAGGTAAATTGATCACATTGCTTCAGTTAAATCCTTCTTATTAATATAACTGAACATTCTCTGGAGAAGGATCATGGATCACCTACATCCTGAGTGTATGCATCCATTAGTCTGCATCAAGGAAAACTGCTCCATGAGGATGCCTCAGGGTGAAAGTACCAATCTTGGGGTACCCAAAGCTTGGTGCTTTTGGTATTTCTCTGACTGTGGAGGCCAAGTTCAAGTCTGTGACCAGAATCGGTAAGCTTTTGACCTTCAACCTTAATCTGTCCCTCAGAGAGAGCCCTGGAGACAGTGGGGAGATAAAGGTGGTAGGACTGATGTTACCAATGAGCTCTCAGAGGAGAGGAAGTTTTCTGAATGCATCAAAACACTAAGCCCATACAGGTTGCAAACACAACGTCCTCCTCAGGAAAACAAGAAAGTCACTATTGCTGACCAAAGGAATTTATATCCCCGTGCCAGGCTGTTTGCACGGTGAACAGAGTGCCTAGCCCTCAGTTAATTTGCCAATGAAACAACTTGTAAAAAAGGTGAAGAGAGACCGCAAGAGGGAAAGGAACAGAACTGCAGAGATTTCTATCATCTGCCTCATTTTGGAAATGAAAGAGCCTGCTGGCAATGGCAGAGTTTCACATGCTGAGCTGGAATCGCAACCCGGGGAAAAAGGGAATGAATTAAACAGAACAAGAACTGAGGGACTCTAAATGCTGTCTTCAACATTTTAGTAGAGGCCTCATAAATCTAGACAATTAGGAGGTGCACTTAAAGAAGCCCAACGCTATTATGCTGGGCAGGAGGCTGACTCTTTGGAAACAAAGCTCTCTGCAACTCTAGAATGAGGACATACTGGAGCAATGTGACCTGTATGACTCTTTAGTACCTGGGAGGGAAAGGCTGGATGAATGGAGGTGGGCTGGAAACACCAAGTCTGTTAACTCATGCAACATAGGGCAAGACAAATGTTCCTTGGCTTCAGCCTCTTTCCTTTTTTGGATGTTTGTCTGAATCCTGAGTAGCCAGTCCTGCAGTCACCTCTGGGTGTCGAGGTGACTTGTGAGAGGAGGCTCTCAGTCGAGCTCCTCCAGCCAGCTAAGCTTGTGCAATTGGTACTGATCGATTTTCTGCTAGATACTCGGATACAAGACTCAGCCTGTATGGTCTTTACAGGAGAGAGAGAGACTGTCTGCCTGCCTTTACCGAGCTGTGCACAAGGCTTTAAAAAAAACCTGGAAGAAATACATATTAACACCATCTTTTGTGTGTTTTTCCTTCCTGACTGTTGTAAAAAGAGCCCTTTTAGTTTATTGGAGCACTGGTGTGCTGCATGCATCTGTGGAGAGGAGTCAGCCAGGAAGAGCTAGGTGAAATGAAGCAGTGTAGATTTTCCTGTGAACGGTGGCTCCAGGGGTGTGTTGCAGGTGAGGGACAGTCTGCTGCACATGCGGCATCAGCGGCTGTGCCGGTTGCAATCCTCATGGTACCTGATCCTACATCTGGGTACCAGGGAGGGGAGCACAATCACAATGCAGGTGCAGGGCTTCCCTCTCTCCAACCCAGGGGTAATGTATTTTGCATCTACAGCCCCACAGAGCCTCCTCCAATGGACAGGCAGCACTGCCCATGGTGTCTCCTCACTTGCGAGGTAGGAATTTGGCACCTGCCTTGGTGTGGTCTCCCACAGTTATGTCTTTTTGCAGCTCAACAGCATCACTTTCCCCAAAACATGGGAAGGGGAGGGAAGGCTGTGCTGAGGAGGGACACGCTGGACACTGGGGTACTCAGGGCTGCCATCATGGAAAGCTGTGTTTTGGGGGACTAGTGGGGTGGGCAGTCACTGGACAGCCACCACCACTCCCAGTGACCAGCAGAAGTGGTGTGTATTGCACCCTTTGCTGGCTCCTGCGGCACTGAGACCCCGAGATGAGGGCTGGCAGAACAGCATGCCCTGACAAGGCTGGTGTGGGAGCGGGGGACTGCATGTCCCCAGGCTTCATGCAGAGCCCAAGCCCTGGCCCTGCTCTGCAGCACTAAACCCACCTGCAGGAGGCACACAAGCATGGATGCAAGGCTTGTGAATGCAGGACAGTGCGGATGGCTCCTGCCACGACCTTCTCCCTCTGCAGAGCTGCGAGCTTGGTGTGTCTTGGCATCTCCTTTGCCAAGCACCTCTCCAGCGAGGGCCAGAGACACCCGCCTGCCTGCCACAGAGGAGCTCAGTTCCGGGATGCCTTTGATGTACATGGCTGCCCAGAGCTTCCCCAGGACCCATTCACAGCCTGGCCATGCAGTCAGAGGGGATAAAGCAAGAGTTCACTGGGTACTTGCTGGGAAGAAAGTATTTCCCTGTTTCCTTTATGTGGGAGGGTGAATGAGCCAGCCACAGCGGAGGTCATTCATAAAGTGGATGGAGGCCGGGGGGATCTCAGCACAGGTCACGGTACCCTGCCTCGCTCCATCAGCCCGTGCTGGGCATGGTGGCAGGCACAGCCCCTTAGCAAAGACCTGCTGGGGAAGGATGGGCTGTATCTTTGCACGCGTTTTGCTCACACCCCTGCTCAAAGAGCAAATCCAGAGGTATTTTATCCTCTGTACATTTGTTTAAGGAAGTTTAAAAGCAAATTTGGCCCCTGACTTTGAATCCTTACTCCTATAAATTCAAACACCTTGGACAGAGCATGTCTGTGCAGTCTTACATGTGACATTTAGCTAAAACCACTTACAAACAACTTGCATTACAAGTTTATTCATTCCCTGCAGAATGTTGGCTCCGCTGAGCTTCTTGCGAGCCATCTGCTGCGGGCGAGCTGCTTATCTTTGCTATCAGAGCCCTCTTCTAAATATTATGACCAAACAGAATTCCAAGAACAACATCCATCCTGCTGCACTGCAAATGCGCAAAGCTGATAAACTGTTTATATATTATCAGCTAAATAAGTTGGGTTTATCTGGAAGGGTTTGCAAAAGAAAGCCTCTTCGGGTGCTCGGAAAGAATGCTTTTTGCAGGCGGTGCTGGGTGGGATGGGGACCTCACTGGGGCTCCACCTGGCATGCCACCTTTGGCTGAGCCAGCCCCAGGATGCCCGTTATGCCAATGGGATAGGGGGCCCGTGAAGGTCAACAGTTCCTCCCCAGGAGTGGGCCCAGGAGCCTAATAAGTTGTGGTGCAGCAGTGGCTGAGCATCAGCTTCTTGCGTTGTGTTCATCTGGTACCTGGGGCTGGGCTGAACCACTTGCCCCATCCCCAGCAATGGGGGGAAGAGCTCTCAGACCTTCTGCTGCTCTGGGTATCAGCGTCCGCCTGCTGCTTCTTGCTTCTCTCCTGCCCCACACCTGACTTTTTGCAGCTTCAGGTTACCTTTGGTCTGTCATGCTGGATCACCTATCACGGCAGACTTGGCATCTGAACTGGCAAGCTGAGGAGGTGTCTGATCTCCATGCCTGGGACAGTGGCGGGAGCCAGCTAACCCTGGCGCCTGGGATAGTGCCCAGAGCCACTAACCCCAGTGCCCCAATATAAATTATCTAAAGGCTTGTGAAATCCACCCAAAGTGTCTCTGCCCTTCCCAGTGTCCAACAGCCCAAATTGGGTATCATGGACTGTGTTTATTCTTCCATATTGGGTTTTCTTGATTGCCTTTTGGTGTCAAGAAACCTTGGGACAAGGCCATGAGCAGAGGTCAGTGTGGGTCAGCGCAGCAGACCCCAGCCATCCCAGCAAATGGAGAGCATTTATTCTCCCCAGGGGACTTCAGATTTAAGGACATTTCATCTGCTGGCTGCCAGCAAGCACATCTCACAACTCAAGCAGGTTTCTGCTGGCCCCGGCCACCCTCTCCAGGAGCACTTTAGCACAGCCTGCACGTGGCAGTTCAGATAGCCATGGGGCACTGAGTACCAGGCTGACAGCAGCTCCTGTGGTGGCCGAGAGCAGCCGGGGAGTGAAAGGAGAGACTGTGGCATTGAACACCAGCAGGCCTACTCAGCCCTGGCTACCAGGTGCCATTTTAGGACCTTGCCTTCCTGTCTCAGGAAGGGAATGGAGGGACCGACTCTGCCTGAGGTGGGGAGCTGTTGGGCTCAATAAATCCCAGGGCAGAGGCATCTCAGTTTGGGCAGGATGAAGAGGAGGAGCAGGATATTGTGATTTTAACAGTGCCAGAAACAGAGCAGGTCATTCTGGTGGAGAGCAGTGCTGTGGATGTGTCTGCACGGGTCACTACTCAGCCAGTGCTTCTTCATTGACCCAGTAGTGGAGGAGTATTTCTCCTGCTAATATTTGCAGAGGACCAGAGCTCCTCGAGAGGTACGGAGAGGGCAGCTGTAGGGGGCTGAGCTGGGTCACGTGGCAGATGGAGCTCATCCAGAGAAGATTCATCATTCAGCAGCTGAAAACTGTCCTTCAGGTGGGTTCAGGGATGCATGTTGTGCCAGCCAGAGGGGAGCAGGGACTTTGGTGAGGAGGTGAAGTCAATGCAAGTAGGCTTGCTGCAGAGAAAGGGCTGATGCCTAGACGGGGATCAGAGCACTGAGGAGGAGCCATGCTTCCTGCACAATGTTGCTGCAATGTCCCTGTAGAGGGCATGTCATTTGCTGACCTGAGCCAATGCTTCTCAGAGTGTCTGCAATCAGGGAAAAAGTCACATATTGACTTTAAGGCTAGGAAACTGCCCCAGGGAGTTGTGTGGAGTTGGGTGATCCAGAAGAGCCTTGAGATGTGTCTGCATTATGGGTTAAGACCTAAACAGGTCAATGCACAACCTGCTCTGGAGACTGGACACTGCAGGTGGAGAAATGGAGACGTGAAGTCAGGTACACACATGTCCAGGGTGGGGATGAGCAGTGCGTGGCAACGAGACACTGCAGAGGAGCTGTGGCTGCAGCAGTGACAGGTTCTTCTTTGCCTTGGTGAGGTCCGATGGAGACTCGGTGCCTCTTTAGAAAGCACGAACTCTCTATAAAACTCCACTCCATGTGGTGCAGCAATGGTGATAGGGAGAACCCTTTGGTCACTTAACTCACCCTTTATTTATGTTTTACAAAACTCCCCACAGTTTTATCCAGTGTATTCAAACCATATTTAAGGCCAGCAAGGATCCAGCAATGACTGCATGGCTCTTCTATCAGTCACTATTCGTGGTCTGTTCAAGTGAAAGGACTGTGTCTGGGAGCTGTTTCCAGTCGAGGTCATGGCAGGGCTGATCCCCCACTGGGTTGACAGATGGTGGGCAATGATGTGGTTCCTGGCACATCAGCCATATGGGGGGTACTGCCACCTCTGTGCCTTGTGGTTGCCCTCCTCAGGGCATGGCTTCTCTTCTGGCAAGCTCATAGTATTGACCTTGAATGACTCTTTGCAGTGGCATATTATTCCCATGTTTTTCTCATCTGAGGAACAACTCATTACACCGATCACTACAAGCTGATGGAGGGAGAGACCCTGGCTCTTGATGCTTGATAGCACTTGTGACACTTGTGGTCTCTGTGGCAAAGTTTGTGATTATGAGGTATTCTTCCTTTATGTGTCCAGGATGAAGGCAGCTGGGGCAGGCACGAACCCAGCTTCCCCCCTGAGATGCCACCAGCCTACATCTCCCAACTGCCGGGCTCTGCCCTTGACTGTAAGCCTCCAAAGCAGAAAGATGTCACTGCCCCCTCTTATAACTGTGAAAACAGAGACAAAAAATGGGCCACAGTCATAGGAAGCCTGTCTGGAAGTGAACCCAGGTGTCCAGGATTCATCCTTCCTTTTCTTTCATACTTTAGCATACTTCTTTTCATTCTTGAAAGAAAGTCTGAAGGAGGGCGAGACAGTGGCTAATTATTTTTGTACCTGTACCCAGCCATCAGAAGAAGTGCTGTGCCTGTGGCACGGGGGAGCGGGGACTCTCTAGGGAAAAAAACAGAAGGGACAATTGAGAGGAAAGCTGCACAAATGCAAAGTGTGACAGGCCTGGGGAAAAGGAATGCTGTGGGCGAGAGCAGTTCTCTGAGCATTGCTCTTGGCCCTTCAGAAGGAGGGACTGAGCATTGCAGTAGCTGTTCTGGGATGCCCAGGCCTCTTTGCCAGCTCAGTCATTGTTTGGTTACACTTTGGGGTCACTGCGGTTTTCTACTACCATCCACCACTTAGGGAATGTCCTCTTAGGTCACTTCTCAGTATTGCAACTCTGCAGGGACTTCCTTCACTCAAAGTCCATCTGGAGCTTCACTGGAAGCAACAAGCTATTTCCACCCTGCCTGCTGCTGAAATGGGCTCTCACCCCGCCATGCCTACACCCTCTGATAACTACTGGTCCCACAAAGAGTGTGTCCTTCCAGGCTTCCTGTCTTCGGAGTGAAGAAGTTTCCCAAAGCAGACCTCCAGTGTACAAAGGCACTCCTTGTCCTGGAAGTTCAGGCTGGCTCTGAGCCTCATCATTCTGCATATCTTGTATACATGAAGCAACTCCTTTGCGTAAAGATATGGAGTTTATTAGGAGACATTGGAGCTTAGGACCTGTCAGGAGTGGAAGTCAATTCTGTTTCTGACACGCAAAGAGCATTTTATAGGCTGGAATGGGCATAGGATCCCAGCTGAGTACCTCCCCCTCGGCGCTCGGCTAGCCCCTTCCCAGGCACCACCACTCTCTGGAGTCTGATACTTGAACTTCCTCCGGTTTGAGTTGGGTCCCCATCCCTTGCCGTGAGAGATAACGCCACAATCTAAGGAATCTCTTGAGCTGAACTCATTTAAACACACCCACACAGACAGATTATGCTCCCCCAGGCTCTTCTTCTCCCCAACATGCTGATTAACCCTTGTCTCCTTTCCTGGAACCTCAACAAGGCCACAGGAACCTCATGAGCCTGGCTGGCTGTGAAGGACCATGGGACGCTGACCCTGTGCCCTCTCTCACCTGTAACATGAGGGCTGCAGAAGCAGCAGCTCCTCTCCTGGGGCTCCTGTCAGCCCGGGACCCCAGGGCTTTCCCATTTCCTTCACTGTTTGATGTTCTCACAGAACACAATAATCTCTTTCCTTTGCTTGGAGCCATATACTTGGCACTTTTTTGCCCTATCCTCTCCTCAGCCGCTCTCTCCATAAGCAATATTTGCTTTAATGTGGCTTCTCTCCATCAGTGAGGGGTTTTGCATCTTTTAGGTCTTTTGCCCCGGTGTCACTCCCCAGGCTCCTCGGTCCCTTCAGTTACACAACATCCTTATATAATACAGAGGTCTGTCCATTTCTGTCCTCTTCCTGCTCTGGCATTGCTACCCTAGCTCAGAAAAATCAGCAAGTGATTTTTTACGAATTTTGTGGTCACAAGATCCCATTCCTGGCCTTGGACCCCTTGCAGGACAGCTGTGTCCAGGCCTCCTCCCAGGGAATACCTGGAGTTGCTCTGTTTCTCCAGAAGTATCAGGCACATCTTTCAGTGGTGAATCTCATTCAGGGATGGAGCTTGTTCAGGCCCAGTGTCCCCAGCTCAGCTCTCCCTCCTGATCTAGCTGTCCAGGCCTAAGTCACCTTCTGACTGCTGCAGACGGTGCTTCACCTCTTTCTGGCTGATGGAGGTGGGAGCATGCTTCAGACATGTTCTTCAAGCCCTGGGAAAGACTCGGAGCTTTTGAAACCTGAGTGGCGGGAGAATGTGCCCAAAGGAAAAGTCTTGACTTGTTTTCTGGACTGTTTCGAAGGAAGTTTCCTTCTACCAGTGTTTAAAGCTTCAGCTGGAATTACAGGTCTCTCTGCCCCAGGCTGTCTGATTGTCCCCAGTGGGCTGTAGTTTATGTTTCAGGCACATGCCATCTCCCACCCCGATTTGCTGGAAGCACGCTTCGCTCTAGAATGGTTTTTGCATGGGTACAGCATCCCAAGGGAGCCTAGGGGCAGAGGTTGGCGATTGTGTTTCATTCAAACCTCTACCCTGGGCAGTCTATTCTGAAGAGAGGAGAGATTGTGAGCCAAAACCTTCTGCCAAAACTCCAACCAGATTTTTGCTGCACGCCTGCTCCTCGGGGACAGAGCCCTCCAAGCACTGCGCCGTGGGCGGTGGGAGACTCCAGCAGAGCCGGAGACACGTCAATGGGAATCTCACTCATTTGTAGCTCATTCCAGTTGCACAGCTGTCTCCTTTAAACAAAGTTTACACAACGTTACTTAATGCTTCAACCATGCCTCTGCCAGGAAGATGTACAGCTGCAGTGTGTGTGACCTTTACCCACCAAGCTAGTTTGGTCTGGGTCCTCAAGGGCGATGCCAAACCCACAGGGCCTGGGCATGGCGGTGGTTTGGAGCTGGATCGGACTGTTGGGACTTCGGCCCAGCTCTCCCACCACTCACGAACATCAGGGACAGGGTTCACCAGACCAAGTTGTCCTGGGCTTTCCACAGAGACTCATCCTCACTCCATCCGAGCCCTTCTTTTTTTCAGTCCTGCATGCATCCTTTTGTTCTTGCTTGCTGGCTAAGACTGGCAAGGCTGGGTGCTGCCAGGTGGGTGGGAAGAGGGGACCAGGAGGGGACAGTGCTGTCCTGAACCCCACAGCTGTGGCTGCAGGTCCCGAGCATTCAGGTGAGCCTTGCTCCAGTGTGCCTCATGGCAGCTCCCAGTGGCGGGGCACTGGCGTCTGCCCTGGCCCCTCTTTGGTCCATGGCACAAGGGGGAGTCAGGAACAGGCTGTGACTCAAAGTCTTGCCTCATCCAGAGGAAGAAATTACCCTGGGCTGTGCCTCAGTTTCCCCACTTGCAAAGGAAGAGAAGTGCTCTGAAAACTTTGAGAAAAGCATGCTGGGTGCCCACATCATCTGGGATGCATGTGGGCCTTTTTCCTGAGGTCCCAAGGTGTTCCATGGTGCTGCTGGATCTTCCCAGGTGCCCAGGAGGGGAGGCTGTAAGGCTCATTCCTGTAGGATCCTTCCAGCTCTTTCAGACAGTCCGTTCATAAGCCTTTTTTGACACTGAGCTCCCCATCAGACTGTACTGGGGTTGCCTCCCCCCATCCCAGTGATGGTGGGAGTGCTGCACAGAGCGGCAGCCAGCAGATTTATGGCCCCGGTGTCTAGACCAGCTCCGACCTGCCTGGGAGGACAGGTACCTCCTGGAGAAAGGCAGAAGGCCCATCTCTGGCAGTCTGGCCTTTCATCTTACAGCCAAGCAGGGGAAATTTTGCCAAAAAGCGTGCTGCAGCACTGTCCAGGGGCATGGGGGGGTGTTGGCCGTCAGGCCGTCCCGCAGTGCTGCCTGCGGAGGGCAGTGGGATGCACCCCTGATAATGGCACCAGCTCTCCCTCTGCTGTGAAACAAAAGGGATGGGGTCAGGGTGGGATCCTGGCCCAGGCAGTGGGTCTGTAGGGAGCCTGGTTCTTCCCTCTGAACGGCCCCAAGGGGCTGCTCCATCCTGGCCGGGGGTCTCAGTCCCATGGGAACAGAGCTGGGCTGGGCACATGGAGTTGGGGAGAAACGTGGAAAGGCTGGAGAAGGCAAAAACCCCAGGCTGCTCACGTGCAAAGGGGTATGAGACACCACCAAAGCAGCAATCCTCTCCGCAAATGCGTGCAAGGGAAAGGAAGGCAGCTTAGATTGAAAGGGCGGGGATGCTCAGCTGTGATGCTTAGTGGTGGAGGGAGTGGTGGCAGAAGCAGGGGAGCATCTCTCTCCCATATGGGAGGTGGGAGCTGAAAGACCTGGTACCAGCAGATATCCTCACCACGCTGGCAGATGGCTTGTGGTACATCAGTGCTACGCTAACGGTGTCTTTGGGGTTGGGCTAAGCGGGGCAGCTGCAGGGATGCAGGATCCCACTGGTGGCAGGCTCCGAGGGGACAGGCCCCGCTGCAGCCGGGTTGTCCCCTGCCCATTGGGCTGGTCAGCAGATGCAGGAGCACCAGGGTGGGTGTGTGTGTGGGGGGGTGGGTGCTGAGGTTTTGCTGCTCACTTCCTTGTGTTTGCCATTTTATGGGGGATTTAGCACGAGTGGCAGCACCACTGCCGAGCAGAGAGTCCAGGCACGTGTGTCACCATGCAGATGTGTATGTGCCTCGTGATAAACATACAGATGTGAATGTGAGGAAAAACATAAATATATACAATATTTTTTTGCAATTAAGAGATGTTTTAGAGCAGAAAATTTCCATTTTAGGCGTAGGAACATCAATTTTATAAATAAAAGATTTAAATAAACATTAGCATGGATACATCAACACACACACACATACACGCTCACACGCGCACTTAAAATAGGCTCCCACACTATAATTTTAAATAGTACAAAACAAATGAATTCTCCAAATATTGTTTAAACTGGCACAGGGGGTTATGATGTCATCTCTGTAGTAATCATAAACTTGTTTTCCTGTAATAAATATGATCGCTTTTCCCATTAACAGTTTATTAGGACTTTTGGTCTATGAGAGACCAATACCAAACTGTGGCTGGTTTTGATTGCTGAAGACTGCATTAGGTCTCCATCCTCTCCGCTGGCTCACTAGCGCTGCTGTCAATAGTTGCTCTTTTATTTTCTCATCCTGTTCCTCTGGGGAAATAAAGAGTGGCGCCTCGCTCATGAGCAGGATCTCAATTTCTGCAGCGTGTGGTGGGACCCTGCC
>NW_009207245.1:194412-208862 GCF_000690835.1 Fulmarus glacialis | reverse complement strand
CATTGCCTTGAGCAGGAGCAGGATTGGGCCACAGCGCTGCATGGCAGGGAGGCTGCCCCAACGCAGGACTGCAGGGCTGCGGAGGGCATGGTGGCACAGGGGGGTGCAGAGCGACGTGGGCTTGCGTTTCCCATGCCCCCAGCCAGCGCCCTCCCACAGGCTGATTCTAACGAGCCCAGCTGATGAGGAAGTGCCCAACCCGCAGCCTCACAGTAGCAGAGCTGCTGGGGCTGTGTCACGTCGTTGCACTGAGTCAGGGCTGTCACTACTGGACTCGTCCTCAGATGAGACATGCACGCACGCTGGGTGAGCATCCTCACCAACTCTGTGGGGCCCGATCCTGACACTTTGACATCTCCACTTGGAGGAGCCTGTGCTGGAGGAGGAGGTGACCGTTCCTTCCCCAGAGACAGCACGGTGGTCCCAGGCTTGCGGCCATGTGTATCAACAGAGTCAGGGCTGTCACTACTGGACTCGTCCTCAGATGAGACATGCACGCACGCTGGGTGAGCATCCTCACCAACTCTGTGGGGCCCGATCCTGACACTTTGACATCTCCACTTGGAGGAGCCTGTGCTGGAGGAGGAGGTGACCGTTCCTTCCCCAGAGACAGCACGGTGGTCCCAGGCTTGCGGCCATGTGTATCAACAGATTTTCACCCGTGGGTGGAGATGAGACCCGCCACATCTGTGTCCCTACGCCACCCTGAGCCAGGAGTGACCCTGACAGGGCAGCTGGCAGCATTGAGCAGTCCCACGGCTGGATCCAGACCGGGGCACACTGCACATCACAGGATCTCTGAGCAGGCGGATGGCCCCAGCCTCCTGCTACAGCCTTGGGGGCCGAGTCCCACTGCCCCGACTTATCTTCTCTTTGTACGCGCAGCCCTGTAGGAAATGCTGCTGGAGCATTGCGGCTCTACTCCTAGAGCTATGTTCATTCACACTTATCAGCACCAGGACACGGTGTCTCTGAATGACTTAGAATAATATTTGGAAAAATCCTTCTTAAGTATATTAGCCCACTAAGCCTTTAAGTCTTCACGAGGGCCTTAATTCCAAGGACGCTGATGCGTGCCTGTGCCAAGGATTTTGCAATGCAGTGACACACAGGCGGCCAGGCTTGTTCCGCGCCCCGTCCTGCTGCCTTGAAAATGGTTAACAAATGTCTTACTGCTGGAAATCTGTTTCTGCTTAGCTGGGAAGCGGTGGGGTTCTGAACCCTGCTTTGTAGCACCCTGCTGGCAGCTTTTGTCATTCTCAGGCTTGGCATATTATTGGAACTATTAAATGATGCTGCATTGCCTCATTGTATTTAGATTTTAAACATATTTGTAAGGCTTTGAAAAAAAATTGTTCTCATTATTAAAGCAATGTACCAAATACCTTCTAGTAAATAATCTGTCCCAGAAGTGCTCTGCTCACCCAGCAAAAGGGAAGGAAAAAAAATAGCATGGATGTTACAGGGATATAAAGCCAGGAGAAATGAGAAGCGGGAAAGCGCAGGATGATGTAGCTAAGCTCCCTGCAAGCTTCTGTTTACGTGCATAGCCACCCGCCTGGGAGAGCGTTCGACCCCCACCCAGGGCAGATTACTGAGAGTAGGGCATGGGCAGTAGCCAGCTCGAGAGAGAGGTGATCGGACGAATGGGTTTTGCCTTGTGCCACTGCCTCTGACGGTGCTGGAAGTAGCCTGGGCCTTTGGCATGCAGAGTTTGGCAGCGAAGGATGTCAGAAGGAGCTCAGAGTCTCCCTGAGGGCTGCTGGGGAGTGCAGGAGCAGCTTGAGGAAACACAGTGCTCTGCTGTCTTTGCTTCTCAGTCCCCCATGTCCAAACAGCTTCATGGTCAGAAAACAGGGTGAGGAGCCTTCAATTCTCCAGGCTTTCTCATTGCAGCCCCCAGGCTGGCTAAAATCAAGAGACAGAGCCAACCTGCCTGCCCAGCTGCACATCTCTCCAAGGAGATGGAGATGGAGATGAAGGTGAAGGTGGAGATATCTGTGTTTGGGAAACTGTCTTAGCCAAGTCATTTTAGCAACCTTTCCCTGGCACTATCACCATCTACTTTATCGAGCCTGGCAAATGACCCAAATGCAAAACTCTCGTGTAGATGTTTTTCCAGAGTTTGGCTGATTCCTTGGCATACCTGAACTTATATCTGCCAGCAAGTGTTTCTCCTCATCCATCTATTCAGAGCAGATCCCCGAGGGTAGAGTTCTTCTTCCCCTCTCTCATTCTGGTGCCAGTGGTCGAAAGGGCTCTGGCAGTGAGTATGGGACACAGTGGGATAATCACAGTGTGTCCCAGCTCCAGACTCCCTCCCCAGGGAGGGATGAGCTGTGCTGGAGGAGGGATAACACAGGTCGCTGCTCGCTGTTTACTTGCAGCGCTGTAAAACCTCCGTGCCAGCATCCCCAGGCTACAGTGCTACAAAGGTATCGATGATCTCTCCCCTAGCTACCAGCCTCCCCAGCACTTTAGCAGCAGAGCTAATTACTTGGGATTTGACTAACAGTACTAGACTGGGCCAAGTATATATTAGGTCAATCTTCTAGAAGCTGGGAAAGTACCAAAAAACAAACAAAACCAAAACAACAACAACATAACAAAAAGCCAAGGAGAAAGGAAAATAGCTGTGATACTGTTGTGATGTCTGTACATGAGTATTTTTGCACCAAAGGAATGCAGATGCATTTTTGCTGTGTTACAGCACAGTTCTAGACAGACCAGCAATGATGCACTGTAAACAGACCATGTTAAAACACGTAGTTCTCTCTAGATCTTTCTGCAGTATTTTCTCTAAATAGTTATTTTGTAATAGGCATTTTATTTGCTTTGCAGAGTCCCTAAATAGTATGAATCCGAGTTCAGGAACATGCATGTTCCGGGATTTATTTTAAAGGGCTCTTTATTTAGTAAGCGCTGTGGCAAGCGATGTCCCCCGCCAAGGCTGCCCTCTGCCCGCGGTGCCGTGTTTGTGCTGAGGAGCCGGGGGTCGCTGCTCCCCGGCAGTGGCCGGACCCCATCTTTGTGAGAGGCTCTGCTGGTGCAGGCTTAGGTTGAGCACCTGGGACAGCAAAGGAGCAACGCAGAGCCAAGCGCACCTCTCCCTGCTCCCTGTGCCCAAGCAAGGGCTAATGCAGACGTAAGTGTGGCTGAGACCTGTGAGGGCTGGAGACCTGCTGAAACTGGGAGAATCTGATTGCTCGTTCAGTCTACTCAGTCACCAAGGGGTGAGGTCTCCCAGGGTACATAAATCCTCACTGCGTGCTTTCCCGGTGAGCCCCAGGGAGCGAGCAAAGCCCCAGAGCAACCCCCTCTCCACAAGACCATCTCCCCTCACCCACAGGGGAAGGCAGGAGTGAGCTTGTCTCTCTGTGTCGTTCATCCAGCAAAAGTTATTCGGGTAGATTTTTCCTCCTCCAGTGAATAGGAAGGGAACACAGAGGATGGAAAAAACTCAGACACATTTGATCTCAAAACCCTTTTGATTTGTTTTATAGACCGTTAGGCTACGTTAGGAGGTAAAGCCAAATTCTGTGCTCTGCTGCCCCAGGGGTAATAGCCCACTTCCCTGCTTGCCCAGAGAAGGTAGCCAAGGGAAATTCAGATCTCTTTATGCTAGAAGAAATGGGGCTTTTCTGGTGTCTGGTTTGCATCCAAATCAAGGTGATTTGGTTCCTGAGAGACTGGAGCATCCCTTCAAGTGCTGAACTGATCAAACGTGATGTTCCAGAAATAGCAGTTACAGATGAAGGTGGACAGGGCAGCCAGTGCAAGACAGTTGGAGAAGCTCTGTTATCTCCCTTTGAGCTTTCAGCCCCCAAGGGAGTGAGACCAGGATGTGGCCATAGGAAGGGGGAGACAGCCCTGAAGTTTGGAGAATTGGAGTCAACTACCCATCTGCTTCTCCATGCTGGCTGCATAATCCCATGCCAGAGAAAATTTTGGAGGAGGGACTGGACCTTGACAGCACCATCTGTCACTTGGCTGGAAGTGGGATCGAGCCAGAAGGAGTCCCGGTGTCAGTGTTAATGCTTGCAGCGAGTTGGAGGATGCACAGAGGTTTGGACATCGCCCAAACTCTTCTGCCTGCCTTGGGGCACAGGAAAGGTAGCCCTGTGCTGAGCATCGCCGGGTTGTTTCATTACAAAAATCAGTAGGAATTTCCCATGTCTCCCCAAAACTACTTTTTTTGGTGAGGAATACAATTTAAAAACTACCTTCTCTGAGACTATATTTTTTTTTTAAATCTATTTCTCAGTGGTTGCTCTTTGATTTTCCCCCCTCCAAATCTCCTGGAATTCCTTTATGTTTCGTAGAAAATAAATTGGAAACAAACGACAAAATATTTTGCTTTTGCAAAGAGGGGGAAGGGGAAACAAAAGTTAAATGCAATTTTTTTATACTGGCCTCATTTATGGTGCCAAGTTTTACCCATTGTGTCCAACGCAGCTCATTTACCCAAGCAACGTAGATGGAAATCCAGCACTTTGGGATGCATGAAGCTGTTTGGGTTTGGAGATCACGCTATGTAATTGTACGCAAAAGGAGAGGTTGCCATTGTGGTTACCAGCTCCAAATGAGAATGGTATGAATAGCCAAACTTTTCATAGGCGTTGTAAATTGTGTTTCCACAAGCCAACTTCCAGGAATAACAGCATGCTTTTCTAAACGATGTTTGTTTGCTCTCTGCACCCCTTCCAGCCCTCCCCCTTCTCTGCTCTGCTTTTTATTCTTTTATTCATTCAAGTGATGAAAACTTAGGGAATATTTTGGTGACTTTCACAGACATTTGTGATTTTTCCTCCTGAACTGCCAAAGTAAAAGTTGGCCCAGACCAGCTAAGGCGCTTCCATTGGGATTTGAGGATGGTAAATCAGGAAAAAGCAATAGTATAGTGAAATCTTGGTTAGAAATTACAATGCCATTTCCCCCCTTGCAATGAACGGAAAGACAGAAATAACTTCAGGAAAGACTTTCCTGCCTCCGCAAAGCCGGCTGGAATTTGCAGCAAACACAAAGCCTTTCTCCTCTTTCCCGCTCGCACATGCTCCACGTTTTGCTTGTTAGCAAGTCCTGGACACGAGTCCTTGGTACTTTATCTGATACAAGAAGTGGAGCAGCTGCTGGACGTGAGTTACAGTAATAGCCCACCTAAGTCGTGTGAAAACTGGTTCTCTATGGGAGTGGGGGCAGGATCATGCAAACTCTGATTCTGAATCATTCTTGGAGCTGTTCCTGTATAGGCCATACTTGTAAGGAGGCTGTTTGCAGACCTGGCTCCAAACGGCCTCTAGCTGAAGACTATTGTTAGCAACAGTTCAGTTCTGTAATGCTGACAAGTCACTGCTATCTGTCTCAGCCCAAGGAAAGGATCTCTCCGAGGGGCTCCTCCACCTTCCTCCCAACACTTGGTGGCTGGAGATGGGTCTCCTGGTGGCGTGTGCATCATTGTGCGTGTTTTGCCTCGGAACAAATGTGGTGGTTTTCTGGCTCGCTAGTCACTGAAGTTGTAGGAGATGCTCTAGAGCAACACTGAACCTTAACATCACTGACTGGCGTGGGGCAGGACTTTGCACCTGTGTCTTAATCTATGGCAGAAGTGCTGGAATCTGATTCTTCTCCTGACCCTACCAGCTGATGAAAGGAGCCTAGACAGGACAGTAATTAGTGGGTCTGACTAGAAAAGATGGGATGGTCATGATGTCGAAAAGAGGAGTATCTGTTTGGAAAGAAGTAATTGGTAGGATTCTTCAAAGAAGCATTGAGATCTTATACTTCTAAATTACTTTAAATAATGGTTTTGCCACAAAAAAAGGGAACATGCTGGAGAAGTCTGTGCTGAATACAAGGTTAAAAGTGCAGTCGAAGCACAAGAGGAATGTCATCCTCCAAGAGCTGAGGGATGGAGAGTCTGTCACCCCAGGTGGGACTCGAGGGCTCGGTTTGTTCACACAATCCAGAGCAAAGGCTGTGAGGGGTTGTGACTCCGGAATATAAACAGAAGGGGACAAACTCTAGGTGGAGAGAGAGCTATTGAAACTGTAGGACATTGCTGTCACAAGACAGCAATGAATCATGAACGTTAAAGAGGATAAGGTGTTTTCTAGCCATCAAAGCAGGAAGATACCAGAAAAGCTTCCAAAGAAGAGAAAGAAGGAACAAACAGAAAGCTGATGCCACAGAGCTCATTATAGCAAGACTGGACTTGGGTGGACATCTGCCATATCCCATGAATCCTAGGTCTGTGAAGACGCTGTGTTTCAGAAGAAAAGGAGCACAGGGCAAGGGCTGGGCCATCACAGACAGAGCAGGTCACACTGGTTTTGCTGACCTTGGACAATCCCCGCTGGCAGACTGCAATGAACCAGCAGTCACATTGCTGTGACATGGTACCAAGCACCCAACAGCCTGGTACTGTGGGTCCAAGGGGCCTGGGTCAGATTCTCCCTTGAAGTCAGACACTGACAAGCTGGACTATCCTCCTTGATTAATCCTATTTCAGGGACTTTATGGGTAGGATAATGCTGCCAGGAGCAAGGGTTTCCTGGAACCAGACTCAATCTGGTGGCACAATGTGGTGGGTGAAGGATCAGTGAGTAGCATGGGACAGATCTCACAAAGGAGCCATGGTCCCTTTCCCAGCATTTCTTCCATGTAAGCTTGGAAATACTGATTTAAATCTGAAACAGGCCTTGGCTTTTAAAAGTGGATTAAAAGAATCCATTCTGGGGTTCTTTGATTTGTTGTGCCCAAGCCTTTTAAAGGTGTGATTTCTGAGCCATTCTTTGAAATGCAGAAAGCAAGCAACTTAGTTTTACAGAAACTTCTCCTATACTTATGAATCTTCAGGACACAGGGCTTTAAAAAAAAATCACCTAACACCAAACTGGGTGGTCAGAGACTTCTCATGAGGTGGTGAACGTGCCCATGGCAGCTGGTGTTGCCTGGGGCAGGGGGCAGATTCCAGGAGGAGAAGCCCAGCCATGACAGTGGCGGGAGCAGTGTGCAGCGATGGGGGAGGAACATCTCTGTGCTCCCTCCTGCACAATTGCCCCCCAGCTCGCCAAGCCGCACGCAGACATGTTGCTTTCCCCTTTGCTGAACAAGTCAATACGTTGTCTGGGGACTGTGGACTGGCAACTTCATATTCTCTGGTGAATTGCCCTGCTAGAAAATCCAGTCCTATGCATGTTTCCATTTCTATACCCATTGGTATAACATCAGGTCCTGGGAATGCTCCCCCCTCCTGCACTCTTTCAGGGGGTATCGATGTTTCCATTTAATGTGGGGTTTTTTGCCCTCACTGAGGAATTTTACAAATAGTTTGTTTATTGTGTCAATCTCTGCCTTTGTGAGCAGAAGAGGGAGCATCTGGAGAGCATCACGAACTCTTGGCATGGATGCTCCTGGGAGGCTGTACTCTCCCCAGCGTGAGAGAAGCAGCCCATCCCCACTCCCCAAAACCCCCATCACATCCTCAGATGCGGTCCTGCCTGAGCACATCATTCTGCTCTGGCAGGGTGCAGAGACAACCATGTTGGCTCTACCGATGGAGAGTTGCTTGCCCTGTTCTGGGCCACATTCCCCTTGTGGATTCACCTGCCTGCTTCACAGCAGAGGAAGGTCTCCTAATGTCTCAACTCTCCTGGGAATCACCTTGGTTGCTGCAGGAGATAAAGGCCTGTCTTTCCATGTGTGCCAAAGCAATACAAGATTGTTGTGCCCACCCACCCTAGGGATTCAGCAGAACAACAGCCTACAGCCATGGCATTGAGCCTGCTTGCAAGCCGCAACTTCACCTCTGCGTCAGCTGGGAATTTTCCATCACAATAGGGTTTCTTTGGGGGAAAAATGAAAGAGTTGATTAATCAAAAGGAAAATGTTGCATAGGAATGCATCAGTTCAAGTTAAAGTCTTATCTGAAAAGGTCACCAGAATTTGGGAAAGAATGTCTCATTAAGACAGAGGCAGACCACCCTGCAATTGCCAATTACCTACTGGTCAGGACACGGCTAGGAGGGGGAAAGACAGCAAAGTAGAGACTTGACCCTAGTTCCCTATGTCCCAGGAGAGCACAGCGCTCGTTACACTCCAGGACAAGCGCATGCCTTTCCTGTTTTGTTGGAGCTGCTCAATTGTGTACAGTTAATTAATATTCATTAAGTCGAAGGGAAAGTTGGATTGCAGTCTGCTCGTTAAGGTACTGACTTGGGCTCAAGTTCAAGTGATTATTCCTTTATTTATACTGCGGAAAGTTGCAGCAGGACAGGCCGTACAAACCCGCTAGCCTGGTGATTCAAGTGCTCAGCTGGGGTCTGGGGGACTTCCAGCCAAGTCCCCCCCCTCAGCCAGTGCTGGAGAAAACCTTGACCCTCCTTCCCACACCCCAACTGGTTTCATGCCATGGCAATCCATTTGGGAGTGTCTTTGGTTTTTCATGGAAATCGCTTGAGGTTTTGGTTTGCTCCTGGTGTGGGGTGGAAACATTTTCTGATGCGTTTAGAGGTTTTGTTGGAATGGCGATGGTCTTCCTGCCCAGCTCCTGCTGTGAGCACCGCACTTGCAGGCAGGCTGCTGCCAGCTTTGCAGCCAAGGTGAGGGAGCAGCTCAGAGACCTCAGCACATTGTGTGCCCTGTGACGTTGGCAACAAGCAATGCCACAAACATGCAGCAATTCCTCACCCTCAGTGGGGAGGCACATCCCTTCCCAGGGAGCTCTGGTTACAGCTTGAGAGCTCAGCTCTGGTCAGGGTGGCAGGCACTGCAGCCAGTCTCGGTGACGGGGACGCCTGAGTTGGCAGGTAGAGTTGGCCCACAGAAGGATCGCCATGGCTTGAGGAGCAAGCTCAGCCTTCCTCTGCCCTGGTGCCCAGCGTGCCTCATGGGGAGGGATGGTCAGGGCTTTGGCAGTCCTGACCAGCAGACTTTTTTTCACTTGCTTAGAGACAGTAAGAGCCTGCAGAAGACCAAAGCCGCACAGCTGTGCCACATGGGGCAGTGCTGCCTCCTCTATGGTTGATTGGAAACGGAAGCTGTAGCTTTCTCCAATGCTTTGTGTGGGTGAAATCTGGGGACTTTCTGCCCCTGTCCAGGGGTGCCATATGGTTATTATTCAGGCAGTGCAGAGTCTGCCACCAAATGGGGAGGCATCTAAACCCACAAATACACCTATCAGTGCCCCATGTTGACTGACTCCACAGCCATGCTGGATGGAGATGCATATCCTGAGAGACCATCTGACCTTCTGCCCAGCTCCGACTGGAAGCAGTGGTTTGGCAGGGAGTGAGCTACAAAGACCGTGTGCTCATTTCTGTGCCCCAAACTGACAGCAGGGATGTCTTTCCATGGGTAGACATCAACAGCAGATGAACAACCTCCCCTGAGATCCTGTTCCAGTTTGAAGTGATCCAGTTGAAGGTGGTTCATGGCTCAGTGGCTCCATATCCACCAGATCATAACAAGTACCAGGCAGATAGTTGGATGTAGAGCTCAAGTTCAACTCCACAACAGGCACGCAGGGATTTCTAGGTGATGAATTTGAGGAACGTACTGGAGAAGGCATGTGGGTGCCTGTGTGTGCTCAGAGGTGGGTTGTGTACCATTCCTCTGTGCACAAGGATCTTCATAACCACAGAGACAGCCTGTGCCCTGCCAGGAGAGCTGGTCACACTTTTCTGCCAATTCATCTCAATGGAAACTTTCCATAGGAACTAAATTTGTTTAGAAAAACCGTTCAAATGAATCATTCTGCTGATGTCAAGATGTTTGGCTTTTACATTAGCTGGTGAAATGCTTGGATTTTTTTGTTTTGATTTTTCGTTTCTATATCCTACTGACTTTATTATTGCAGTATACCTCATAAAAATAAGAAGTAAAAGAAAAAAAGGATCAAACTGAATTGCTTCAATTGGCCCTAGTGCCATTCTTCAAATTACACGTGACTGGCCAGTTGAAAATTTATTGTTTTCATCCTGATTAGAGACAAAATCAAATCTCCAAATGGCAGAATTTTCTTTGAAATGGGTTTATGACCCTGCCAGCTCGAGTTGCAAGCATGCGCACCTCACTTGCTGTGCCTCTGGAACAGAGCCGGGAGGGGGCCGGCATGGGTAGTATGCCCCTCCATGGGTCAGCGCTGATGTGCTCAACAAGTACTCCCTGCCTCCTCCTAAAACAACAACCATGGAGGCTGAATAAGTTGTGAGCACACTGGTGTGCCAATGAGTAGCCTCCATCCTCGAAAGCATAGATCCCACCCAGTGTCCCCTAGCACCACCTTGTGACCCCACCTGGTCCCCATGTCCCCTGATCTCAGAGGTGACAACTCACAGCCACCTTTTTCACCCTCAGACCATCTCCGTTCCCTCTTGTGGGTGTCAGTCAGTGGCATGCACTGTGTCCCTGACATGTCCACTGCATCCTTATCCCTGCTTTGGCCTCCCCTCAGGGAGCTCCTGTGGCAAACACTCCCTTTTTGTTTGGAAGCCATGTGTCACTGCTGCAGGAGTGGGGGGACAGAGTGTGTCTGGCCATGCTGGAGCAACATGTTAACATCCAAATAATGATGTCTCTCTCCATGCTGCCCCCTTCCCGGGCATTTTCCAGTTCCCATCTCCCTGGGTTCCTTTTGTTTCTCCTGCATTTTGCTGCCAGCTGGTGCCTGAATCCCAGTGCAGCCACAGTGCAAGGGGAAGCAAAACTGCTCCTACATCTGAATCCTCCCTGCATCTGTACCTCAGGATACTGTGGCCACTGCCACCCCTGCTCCAACCTTTCTTCTCCTCTCCCTTTGCACCCCCTCCCTTCACTGCTTGGCAGTCCTGCCTACCAGCGTCAGGGGCTGGGCACCATTCCTGTGTCTCAGTTCTGCTCTGCTGCTCTGGCTGGCCGTGGGCATGTTCTCCTGCCACACACCAAGAACGGTTCTTCTAAGTGATTGGTCGAAAGGTTTTCCAACCAGGAAACACTAGTACAGCATAATCTAAACATCCCACGGGACCATTTCCATTTAGTTGAAGAGACTGACATAATATTGCTGATGCGTTTTGTTTCAGGCAGCTAGGAGCTCTTTGCTTTGGCTTCTTGCTTGTGAAGTTGTGCTCTGTCCACACCTTGCAGACAGAGGCACTGGGCTGTTGTAGTGTGGTATGCGGTTTGACTCTGCATGAGAGCACCTGCTCCATACCGTAGTGCAGAGACTTTGGAGGGGAGCAGCGTGTGCCCACACCCAAGCTGAGTGTAGAGCAGGGCACCTGGTGCTGAGTTGCTGTGCACTCTGCATTCTCATTTACCTCTGCAGTAATCACTCCTGAGCAACTATTCATCTTCCCCTTGCAGATCAAGGAAACGGCCCCTGCCCTGAAGCTGTTGTAACTGTTGAAGCAGGCGTTTGCAGACAGCTTATTAACAACTCAGCTGGGGAAAGTTTAGGTACAACTGCCAGTCCCTTCCACCTAATGAGGCTGGGTCAGCACCATCCAGAGGCAACCCTGTGTTCTGCAAGCCTGTCATGCTGGCAGGTCTGGATCCTTTCAGAGCTGGTTTCTGTCCATTGAGCAGAAGTTACGTGTGGTTTCCTCCCAGAAAGGTCCAGCACCCGCAGCCTGCCCCAGCCTGCATCATGCCGCTGTGGTGGGGAACTCTTCCTGCTTGGAAGAGTTGTATTTTGGACTTGCATCCTTCAGCAAAACACAGTGTTTGTTTATCCGCAGGTTGTTTGGGTCTCTTGGTGGCCCTTGGGGACAGCTGCCTTCAGAGGGCTTGAATAAGCGAGTTGACAAGTCCTATATGTAAAAGCTGAAAGCTGATGACCCCTAGAGTCAGCCTAGGAAATACATCCCTCCCTGAGCAGCTCCCACATGCGGCTGTCGGTGTCCACCGGCTCCCACCCTGGGATGCCGTCTGGTTACGGCTGCATTCTCGGTCCTCCCTTGCCTACAAAAAGCATTCTGGCCCAGCCCAGCTCTCGCAACAGGGATGATTCTTCGCAAGCTGGTGCAACTCATTCATTGCTAGGAGACTGAGAAGAGCCCGTGGGGAAAACCCCTCACCTGCCCTGACTTTCCTTGGAAAGCAGGGTGGACCTGGCACAGCGCTGACAGCCCAGCCCCTGGCCACTGGAAGGAAGGACAGATCCAGAACAGGCTGCTTGAGACAGAGCAATGTCTATTCCCCTAACTCAGCAGAGACCAGCCAAGAAGAAAGCCAGGAGGGGCCCAATCCTGCACCCATGGATTGCAGGGCACCCAGGGATTGCAGAGAGGAAAGGAGGAACTCTGTATTTGTGGCATTGCTGTAGGAGGTGCTCTGCCCCAGGCACCTGGGGGATCTGGATCAGATCCAGCTGCTATAGCCTTTCCATATCCACAGAAGGGACACCTCCACTGCCCTAACAGCACAGGGACCTCCCAGCAGCCAGTGACCCTAGGGACACCACCTTGGTTTTACCTGGAAGCCATTTACTGTGGAGCCCCTGGCATTACTGATGCACAGACAACCCACTAGCCGTCACTTAACATTTAGGTCTCTGCAAAAAAATCTCTTTACTCAGAGTGGATGGAAAGCTGTCTTCTTGTTGAAAGCAGTAGACCAGATCTAGGGGTAATTTTCTCATTAGCATAATGAGAAGCCCCATGTCCTGCCCTCTGTCATCACTAGCTCAGAGAAAGACCTGGAAAACCCTGTAATACACAGTGATACTCTGTCAGGTAGTTACCCAGTTTCTGTGCAGCACAGATACTGATTTATTGCACTACTACCTTTTATTTTCAGAGGTATTGCTCAAATGGGGTCAGAAGCAGCATAATGTCCCATCTACAAAGTGCCTATGATATCTTGCAGCAAGGGGTTCCCCAGGTTAATTGCCTGGTGCACCTGTGTGTGTCTGTGTGTGCAAGCATGCATACACGTATTTTTGTGAAAATGTATTTTGTCAGTTCTGGAGGCATCTGTAGAGCTTATTCCTGCATGAATAACATTAAATCAAGAAACCACTGTGCTGCCTTGGGAACCTGAGCGGTTGCCTGAGGGACAGTTACTGTTTCTGATGCAGTTGGTGTGAGCACAGCTTGAGCGACATCGAGCCCTGTGAACCAGCCCCCAGCGAGAGACGAGCCCTGCCTCTGGAGTGTGTCCTAACTAAACAGGCTGGAGAGACAGGAGTGTGGCTCTTATCCCATTTTTTAGGAGGGAACTGAGGGAGATTAGGGAAAAAAACCTTGCATGTAAAGAAAGCATGTTTTGCAGAAATAATTAGTTTTCCATTAAATCTTTCTAATTTTTGATCAAAAGTCAATGGGCTGGAACTGCAGTTTGGCCTCTCATTGTGCATCTCCTGGCAGCTGAACTGCTTGGACTTCCCCTGTCCCCATCCCCATCCTCCTCCAAGGGCTGTCCCTGCCAGCCAGCTTCACCTGTGAGACTCCGTGGGCAAGGACAGGCTCAGCACAGGAGCCAGAGGTTTTGTTCTTCAATCATTTCCTGGTAATCAAAACTTTCTGTGAGAAATAAGAAAAGGTTTTTAAGCAACTTCAGGTTATTCCTGAAGGGTGGGCAGGGCTTACGCAGTGTCGCAGGAGGAACCAGCAGGGCTGGGAGCTGGCTTACCAGGAGGGACAAGATGTGAGGTTTTGGAAAAGGTTGAGGTTGGGATCAGGGCTCAGATGGAGCAGGATAATCCTGCAAAAGAAGCTGTTTGATGTATGCTGCAGCTGTGGGCACTGAACTTCAGGTACTTTGAGGACTCCTCCAGCCTCTGACCCCGAAACTCACGTCAGAGTTATGAGCAGACGATCCTTCCTCCTTCTCAAGGTGGTCCCACCAGTCAGTGAGCTCTGCCTGGTGGTGGTAGACCTGAGAGTGGCCCTGGTCCGTTTTCTTTGTGAACTGTCCAAGTCACAAGTGTGCCAGAGGGCCGAGGAGGCAGTACTTGGCTGGCCGGGGAGTGACCATGTCCCCAAGGAACATCCCTCTGTGTGGGGAGGGATGACACCACCTGCATGGGGAAGTGGCACTGCATGGGGAAGTGGCACTGCTGGCTGCTTCTGGAGTCCCCCAGTAGCTCCCCGTGGCTGAGGCACAGGGACATCTTGGCATGAGCACTGCAGGAACAGTTTGTTGTCACTGGTCACACATGGAGGATGGAAATCAGCTTGTCATAGTGGTGGCATCAGTATCATTTGCCACAGGGAAATTGTCAGTCGGGGGACATGATCCCAGACAGTCGTGCAACATGGTTCACCAGGGATGAAATCCCACCCAGCACCAACAGCCACTGCCACACACATGGGCACAGCCCTGGCCCGGGGGACTGTGGGAACAGACCTGCTACCACTGTCCCTGTCCTACACTTGCGGGCACACCACCCCAGGCCAGGCAGCGATGGGTGGACAGGCTCATCCCCTTCACATTGGGATGACCACGGGTGGGCCGGGGTCTCGCTGAAT
>NW_009207245.1:192007-194402 GCF_000690835.1 Fulmarus glacialis | reverse complement strand
AGGAATTTTGCCCATGACATCAGCGGAGTGGAGACTTTGCGTCGTTCTATTTAAAGAGATTATCTAGAGCAGCCCTTGGCAGCCCTGCAAGGGTGGGATGCCAGATTTTTTCCCAAATTAGAGGTGCAATGTGCCAGTAGAAATGCAGTGAGAGCTGGGCTCTCTGCTTCCCGACAGGCAGGGTGCTGGCAAGCTGCTTGTCGGGTCGATATCCATCGCTCAGGGGAAGCAGGGAGATGCTGACACCTTGCCCCGACCTTGCCCCGCTCCTACCCTGGCACCTGCGATGCCCTTGGCATCTGTGATGCCCTTGGTACCCGTAACATCCTCAGCACATCAGGGCACAACGATGGTGTGCCGGTGGGGGAGCGCTTGGCTTCCTCATCTTTCCCAAGGGCCTCGCTGTGCGTTCACAAGAAAAGTGAGGGGGGGGCGGGGGGGAAGAAAACTGAGAAAAGAAGTGAAAAAATAAATTTTCCAATCAAATATTCTGGCAGCTGGGGCTGAGATTTTCTATTTTTTCCCCCCCTTCAAGGTGTATTTTTTTCCCCCAGAAAATTTCTAGGAAAATCGGGCAAGAAAGGGTTTGTGCCTTGGGACCATGTGGCCAGGGAGGACTGCTAGGGGTTCTTGGTCTCAGGACTCCTCGCAGGGTTCCTTATGTTTTAGTTTGAGCATTTTTCCTTGGATGTTGCTGTGGAGAGCACATAGAAATGGCTTGGTTTCCATGCTCATTATTGTTAGAAAAATGTCTAGATGAATCATTGAAGTTTTCGTGCTTTATATGCACAACTAAAATGTTAGAAGCACTTCAATGCGAAAATGTTGTTTCATTAAGTAAATTTGTTTTATTCTTATATTTTATTTTATTTTATTTTTGATCTTATAAGATGCCATTAGATGTTATTATATACTAGGCATCATATTGTTACCTTTGGTGAAGTAATCAGACAATATGAAAGTTACTTTCTTCAGTTTTGACCCAATGAATGTCAAGACTTTTACACATTAATTTAATGAGAGTCAGAAGAAAATTCTCAGTGATGACATTTCTGATGGGTGGAAATTTGGTGTTCTTGTGCTTGCCTTCTTGCAGTCTGATTTACTGGTACTCTGATTTGTGGGGAAATAAGTCATTAATCCCCACTGCAAATTAGTGTAGGAGAAGTTTTGAATCAACCTGTGCACCATAATATGTGTAAATCAGTGACTCTTCCAAACACCTGTTGTGCTAAACCCAATATTAACACTTACTTTTCTCTCTGTATCAACAATAAAGCAAGGTTTATTTTGCAAGAAAAATTATAAACACTCAGCCTGGAACTGGAAAGATGCCCATCTGTGTGACTGAGGGGAGCAAACCTCCTCCTTTACAGACATGAGAGCATCACCATTCAAGTCCTGCTCAGAAGGTGCGGCCAGCACCTCCTAATCAAACAGCAGTTTGCACCGTAAAGCTGGGGAAGGGAGACCCTGACATGGGTTTGGAAAGCATTTGTAGGAATCCTCTGCACAGCCCTGCTGAGATCCCATCTTAGCAAAGCTGAACAAAATGATGCGAGGCTGACAAGCCTAAAGGGCAGAAGAGCTAAAAGCAGGAAAAACAGCTGACCAGAAAGGTCACTGCAAATAGGCAAACGCTTGAAGAACCATGGAAGTAGAGGAGATGTAACTGCCTGTAGCAGTACAGCCGAGAGCCCCACAGTGAATTTAACTGGAGGAAAATGTGGGCTGGATATCAGCAAAATCCTGTCTTCTGGGCAGCAAGATCTCTGGGAGCAGTGTGGTTTCCCAGGGGACGGAGCAAGCGCTCTATTGCTGGAGTAATTTAAAATTGGATGGGACAGAGTGCTTGGGAACATGCTGCAGAGGCTAATTGTGGGGTTGTGACTGTGTGAAAATCCAGCGTGCACGGAAAATAAAAGTTTGCTGTGGAGGGATATATCTGTTGATCAGCCGGTGGTTCGAGGATTTGAGTAAATAGAGAAGGAGAGAGGCTTTGGGTTTGGGGGACATGAGTTGCACAGGGTGCTGGTCCCTGCTGAGCCCCAGGGCCACCAAGAACTTGGCAGTCCCCTGGGGCAGGGGCGAAGGGGCTCCACTAGGCCTGATGCTACCCCAGGGAGACAGTCTCTGCTGTCCCTCCATCCCCTTCCTGGTGGGATCTTGGCCTTTCTGTGCCAGGGACGAATTTGGAGGGGTTTTATTACCCAGGTGGATGGTGTGATCTCTGTCCATAGCCCAGTCCCCATCCCAGCCCTGGCAGCCCCCCGTGCCGGTGGCTGCTGCAGGGGCTCTTGCTGATCCCACACCATTACCTTCCTCCTACCAGGCAGCGCTGCCCCGGATCTGCTTGGATTGTGTCGGACACGTGGCACTCTGCCCGTGGGAGCTG
>NW_009207245.1:170102-191976 GCF_000690835.1 Fulmarus glacialis | reverse complement strand
AATCGTGGCTCTTTGTGCGGGGGGCCTGCTGCCACCGCAGGAATGGCTGCTCCGCTTCCCCAGCTGGTGTGTGGGCTGCTCTCCTCTGGAAGAGCCTCAGCAGCGTGCCGTCCCTCCGCTGTGATTTACAGCACTCTACCCGGCTCCGCTAACCTTTGCACTTCTCTTTCAAAACATCATAATAAACAAGCGGAGCTGGGAGGTGCTGGTGGAGCTGCAACGCCAGGCGCTCGTGGTGGCTGAGCTCTGGTCCTGAATGTGGGGAGGAGAGGCGCAGGCTGCATGTGACCCTTGCTGGGGGTGAGCTGGTAGATGCAGAGACCTTCCCCCCAGCTCCGCCGGCGGCAGGGCTGTGTCCTTGCAGCTGAAGCCAGGCTCAGTGCGGGCTCTGTAATGGTGGAGGCACCTCTGTACCCCACGCAATGGGCTGCTGGCACCCACTGGGTCATCAGTGATGGCTTCAAACCATCATATCCCAAGTGCCGTAGGGCCTGTTATCCTCACCCATATGGGGACGGGCACCCTGTGGCACAGGGGTGAGACCCCTCATGGTCCTGCCCTGCTAGCTCTGGGATGGACACAAAGCTCCCGCCATGGGATTCCCCTCTGTGGTGTCCAATGGGAGAGCACCCAACTGCCTGCCCCCATGTCTACCCCACCATGAAGAAGCAAAGGGTCTTCTAGTGTCTGCCAGGCACCTGCAGCCCTGGCCCAACCTCCTTCAGTGGCACATTGCAGCATGTGGCCCTAGGGCTTGACGTTGGCAACATTGTCCTCCTGCCCCATAGATTTGGAGATCTGGCTGGGTCAGAGCCCACTCATGCACGTGTGTCTGGGAGCAGGTGTAGCTATTGGAGTGTGTGCAAGCGCAATCGAGTCTGCAGGTGCAGTGGGTTGTGCCTTCGAACTGTCCTCCATGTTACCGGTGTGCTGGTGCTAGGTCTCTCCCCAGTCTCTTGGGCTCCCATTCCTCCCTGCACTCTTCTCCTGCAGAGACACTTCACCACCCCTGTAAGGGACTGCCAGTGTCTGCACGCTGCCTTGCCCCAGGGATGGCCTGCTGATGCCTGCCCCAGGCTGTGCTCAGGCTGCCAGACATGGGATTTACGCTGTGCTTCTCCTGGTTTCACTCCAGTTCATTCTTCCACCAGAACAGTCTCTTCCAGAGCCTGCTCCTGCACTGACCCCTCCACATTAGCAGGAGGCTGCCGAGCTGGAGCCCACATGCCATCTTGGCGTTGTTTTCCCGCTGTGCTGGCACTTGGGGTGGCATGGCAGTGCCCAGGACAGTCTGTTGGTACCAGTCCCCCCGACAAGCTCAAAGCTTGCTGGGGTCAACCTGCCCATCTGGAGGCTGTGCAGAGTGACTTCCTTAACCACTGTCCCCGCAAGTCAACCCCTCTCCTAGGCCTTGCAGAGTTAAAAATAGAGCCTTGCTTATGGAAAGTTCATGCTGGATAAGAGACTTAGCAGGATGCCGCTGAGATCCTCATCTGAACATAAATCAATCGCTGCACTCCAGGCGGACTGGGCAGGCAAGAGCAGGACAAGCCCCCGGAACACGATGTGTGCTCTCTAATTAAAAAGAGACTGTTTGGTGAACATGCTCCACTTTCTCTTCATCAATGGGAGAGCAGGGCAGCTGCCAGGTTATGACAACCAGGCTCTGGTTGGGTCTGGCCACCCGTGGGGTGGACATAGCTGCTAGACCAGTGTCCTCCTCCTGGCTGTGGGCACTGCCAGGGTGAAGGCTCCTGCCTGGGTGGGCTGCGGGTGAGACCCTAACTGCTGCTGGGGGCTCGTGGGTGCAGTGCCAGCAGCCATGCATTTGCAATGCAACATCTTTGCTCCATGCGTCTGGCTGAGCCCAGCGCTGTGTCACTGCTCCCCCTGCAAGCACAGATTAGGATTCATGCCCGTGGGTTTCAGCATGGTCCAGGGGGAAAAGGCTTGGTGATGTTCTCTGCCAAATGCTCGCTCCTCCCCATGTGACACCGTGGGTGGCTGGGGTGCAGTGGGAGAGGGGTTAAAGTAGTCTCCGGTGTGCTGTGGGCGGGTGCTCTAGCCACTAACAAAGAATAGTAATGAATGGAAAAAGTGAAGTGTTTTTTCCCTAAAGCAAAGAGCTCGGTCAGATTAGAAGCTCGGAGTGCGCTTTACCCAACTATTAATACATTCCTCGCTCATCTCAAACTAAACAGCCGCATTGAACTCCAAGTTCATAAAAACAGCATCAAATCCATGAGAGCACAATACATTTATAGTGTCAGCCAGTAAAACTGCCTGCTGGAGGTGATGGTACTCTGGCTCTCTGCCTGCTGGGGAGGGACAAGCTGGGCCAAGCAAGAGGAAGACAGGCGGCCTGGAGCAAGCGGACCTGTGCCCTCCTCAGCAGAGACTGCTGGCAGGTGTGGAGAGAGCCTGGGGAAGCCCCTGTCACTGCTGTGCTGGAGTTGCCCTGCTTAGAAATACTGAAACACAGCAAGCTGGGGCTGTCAGGACCTGGGGCTTGTGTCCGTGGCTGTGGCATACGCTCTGGGATCGGCAGGGATGTCAGATGGGCTCAGTCTTCCCAATAAATATCCTGCGTGCATCCCCCCAGCCCGGATGGCTGTGTTCATCTCCCCTCCTACCTAAGGAAGGACGAGGAGGGATTGGCTGCAGCCCTGGGCAGAGCCCGGGTGAAATCCTAGTGCGATGCTGTGAACACAGAAACGTGGGCAGGTTTGCACTTTCCTTGTCTTCCTGTGCGGAGCAGAGGGACTGTCCCCGGTGAGGAGCCGTGCCTGGGTGCCTATGGCATGCAGCATGCTGGGGCAGGCGGCTGCTCTATGGCCCCTTGGAGCGAAGGAGGTCCCTGCTCGGCTCTCCTTGCTAACAAGTGCCGAGGCAGCCAGCTGCTTGCCAGATCCCCACAGCTGTGCAATCCATCTGCAGCACATGCCGCATGCCACCTGCAGCCCTGCATATGCATCGGAGCAGAGGAAGGCTGCAGGGCAAGGCCACAAATGGCAGCATCCCCTTTGCCTTCTGCAGTCTGGCAGGACCAAGTGGTGGTAAAATCTCTGCATCTGCAAAGAGAAGGGGCACTATGGCCTGCTGGGGCTTTGCCTCATCCTTGGGCTAGGCAGGTGTGTGACACGGTGTGTGAGCACTGCAGACACACTCCTTGTGCACCAAGCACCCCTGGTCTTGATGCCACCTGCTTCGAGGCAGATGCAGATGATTTGTCCCTAAACCTTAGTGCACCAGGGCTCTGCAGGGACAAGGTGCAAAGCTTTTCCACATTTGGCAACTGGATGAGTCCCAAAAAATCGTATCTAGTGGTGCTTTGCTTCTCACAGTATCTTTCCATTGGGCTGGTCTATGTTCAATGTTTTATCTGTCAAGCTATGTTGGGCCAGCGTTGTTTAAGGTGACAAAGCCTGGGGCAGATGCTTGCACTGGACATTACTTGGGGGCTGCAGCTATCTAGAGAGAGGCAAACAGAAAGTGTACAAGAGCATAGGAAATCTCAAGAGGTTGTTTTTCCCGTGGCTTTGCTAGCAGTCCTTTAAAGTTTGCACAGACTGTGCTAGCTCTGATCCTGTGACAACAGCAGCATTTTTTGCTAGGAGTCCAGGTGTGGTTCCTACCGGATGCCCTTTCAGCAGAACAGCTCTGCTGGGCACTTCCCTGAATGGCAGAGGTGCATGGCAAATTCAGGTGCAGGCTGGCATGTGGGTCTGGTGGCATGGGGTGACACTAAGATTGCCAGGATTATCCATAAACTCCCCCGAGCAACACCAGGCTGTTGCCTGGGAGCGGTGGTATTGGGACATCCTCCTGTTGCAGCTGGAGCTGAGAAGATTGCTGTTTTGAAGGAAGCTCTTATTCCTCTTCTTTGTCCTGACTCAGTCTGAGAAAACTCAATCAATTCTCAAAGAGCAAAATATTCAGCCATCCCAGAAGTGGTGAAATAGTTACTTTCGCCTGGGCTGCGCATTACACAGCGCCTGCCCTCGCACGGCTCTGCCCCTCGGAGCTCAGCGCCTGGCGCCTGGCCTGCCCTCTGCCCGGGGCTCTCTGGCGAGATGGCTCTTGCCCGCTCAGCGGCCACGTGGCTCCCACGAGGCTCATCTCATCTGCTCGGCAGCTCCAGCCCATCACGGGGGATAGATCTGGGCAACGAGCCCAGCTGACTGGACAGACTGGGAATGCCAAGGATGCAGTGCAGCAGTGAGGCAGATGTGGGGTTAATGCCAAACAGAATTGCCGGGAAAGAAAACAATTCCCTTGGAAAACTGCGATTTTGGTTTTGTAGAGGTGCATTTTCCTGCAGGAAAAAGATCGCTGTGGCTGAAAACGGAGCTCACTTGTCCTGCAGAAGAATTGAGTTTAGTCTGGTTTATTCTGTATTTTGCGTCCAGCTTCTAAGCAGAGTCCACTTCTACATGCACCTCTACAAAACAAAGCGGAAGGCCACAAGTGCTTAACACGGGTTTGAGCACAGTGGCCTCGCACGTGTCTAAGGGCTGGCAGAGCTCTGCACAAACCTTTTCTGGCTGGTGAACGTCCACTTGTCAAGGTGGCTGTTTGCAAAACTAGCCTTTTGCTTGCTAACCGCCTGGGTTAGGCAACAAATGAGGCTTCTTCGATTACAATTTTATATAAATTTTCTGAGCAATAACAGTGCAGCCACTTCACCCTGCCAGGGACTAGACCCACACTCTGAAGGTTTCTTCGTAAAGCTCTTTATACCTAATACATGCCACTGTGCTGAAAAGATCCTATAAAATGTGCCAGGACACAGGGCTCATTCCAGAAACCGTTGCTTATTAAATCATCTGGGTGGCAGAGGGAGAAGCTGATCAGAGATGAACTGATAGAGCATGGCTCTGGGAGCCGTCTGACCTCAGTGTCATGTTCTGCCCCTTTTTTTATCTTTCCCACACATTGCAAAAAGACCAAGTCTAAAGTGATACTATATATACGGATCGCTATGCCATTCATTTGGGCAGTGCGAAGCCTGGGTTTATACGGATCTGTCTGGCATTAGAGGATCGAAAGGTTATGTTATTGGTACATTTCTGCACATCCAAACCATGAGTCATCATTTCCAGGAAGCCAAATACTGACTTAAAGAGCTGTGATGCAAATTGTGTTTCCCAAATATTTTATTCCTAATGCAACTCTGGACATCGAATCTGGGCACACAGTTTATGAACAGCTGATCTACAGCAAAAGGTTGAGGTAATGGGTCAAAGCTGCCTCTGAGTTTAGCCTGATTTATGGACAAAGTAATTTTGTTTTGAAAAATAAGCATATAAAGTACTTGGATGCTACAGTAAAACCATAAACAGTGCACTTTGCCTTCTGCATACAAGAATTAATTGCAAGTATGCGTCAGAACAGAAAACAGGCTGCTATGTACTTGCTAGTATTTCATCGTGAGATATGATTGCTAGTCTTCCGTATTGCTAGTTACTATTATTATTATTATTATTGACAAAGTTAAAATAGTTTTTAACCAGACGTGTTTTGAAACTTCCATACCACCCTGTTCTCCAACGGTAAACCCCTAAGACCCTTAAGAAGAGTCATGAGAAAAAGCTACAAACAAAACCCAAACACAACTACCCAGCCAGAAAAAAAGGGCTAAAGTTCTGCCATTTCAAGGAACTGGAAACATTTTCAGGACGGCTATTTGCACACACTATCCACACCCGATGGCACAACCGGACAGCTGGGTTCTTTGCTCTCCTGGCAGCAGCTGTAACACTGCACCAGAGGTTGTACTGGCAGGGAAAGGATGAAGGAGGCTGTGGCCTCCCCTCCCCTGGTGGGCGCAGACCCTGCCCCATGCTGAGCAGCAGAACAGTTTACCAGGCCTGTCAGGGGAGCACAGCCTCGGTGCTGGGCAGGAGAAGGTACGTGGCACCGCAGAGGGGAGTCGCGTGCAATAATGATACCTGAGTAGAAAATGCACCTCTGCAAATGGGACGTGCCAGGGAGATTAAGCACTCGTAGCTAAGACTTTCCAGTCTATGTTCCAAGGGGACTAGATCTAGGCCCTCTTCCAAAAACTTGTGTCCATAATTCAGAGCTGGAAAGCCCTGAATTTTTCTCTTCTTCTGTTTAAAGCTCATTGGAGCTGCCAGCTTGGCGATATTGCTGTTCTAGCAAAGATAAGAGCAGGACATCCTGGCTTTAGTCTGTGCACTGCATGGTGAGAGACAATCCACCTCCTCTGGCTCAGCATACACCTGAGCTGAGCCTCACTGCGTGGGTCCTGGTGTGTGCAAGTTCTGTCTGGGCTTGAGGAACAGAGCTCCCTGTCCCTCCTAGGATTGCATGGAGTCTGGTTGCCGGTCAGATAATGGCCCAGGTGCTGAGCTGCAACTATCCATCGTGTGTCCATGCATGTCCCCCAGTGCAGTTCTGCCACAGGCAGTCAGGGCTGTCCTGGGCAGTTTGGGGGCAAGCGCAAGTGAGGGACACTTCCCAACGGGCAGGATAGAAGAGCCCCTGTGTTTTGTGGAAAAGAGAGTTTAGGTGTGTAGACACAAACCATGTCACTACAGTTAGGGACAGAGAACAGTCCATCAACTTTTATTTAGTATTTACCTTATTCAGCAAAAGCAGCCACCTCTCCAAGCGTCTCTCTAGCCATACTCAGCCTCGTCTTCGCAAGATGTGGGCACAGATGGGCAGCTGGACCAAGACCTGGTGATGGCTGGGCTTGTCTACAATCATCGCAAGTGATAAATAATAACTGTCCTATGCCTGGCTTACCCCTTGCCAGGCTGCTGCTCGTTATTCCCACGGAGCCAGTTCTGTGATACGGCAGCCCAATGTTTCTCAGAGCTGAACTGAGCCTAGATGACTGAGGGGGTGGATAAGCCTGTTTTGTCTCTCTGGGATCCTCCGTGGTATCTATTCTAAGGTTTGCCATGTCAGACTCTGGGAATGAGCTGAAAGGCTGCCTCTCGGGCTGCAGCAGTCCCTGCGGACCTCGGACTACACATGTGCTCTTCCCAGGTCGCATGGCCATGGTCCCTGACGGGGGAGATGCTGTTGGGTCTTCGCTCAGGCTGGACCTCTATCAGGCTGCACGCTGGGCACCTCTCAGCTTTCCTGAGACTCTGGAAACCAGGCTTCAGACTCTGAAACTCTTAAGTACGGCTCTGTTATCTGGTATCCTACCTGACTGAACATCACCTCACAGCTTTATAAGCCAGGTCCCGGGGCAGATGTCTGCCAGCTGAGGCTCCCCCAGTACACATGCGCAGTGTTTCCCTGGATGCTGGCGATGGGGTTAGTCATTTTACCATTTACTGAGCCTGATGCATAGATACACAGAGGCAGGTGTGCAAAGATCTGGTGCATGTCTTGCTTAGCACACAAGGTAGAGAGTTTCTGAGACAGATAAGTTTCCTTTCCTCTCCCACATGTTCTTTGAGGTCTTGTCAGAGAATTTTGTAGGGAGATTCAGGCTCCATCTCTGATGGTGGTGGATCTGCTGGAGCACAGATTGTCTCTCTGACTCCTGCAGTCACCATCTGTTGGACTTTGCTGGGTCCATGACCAAAGAGAACTTCTCCCCAAAAGTCAAATCCTTCTAGGACTGAAAGAGGAAAGAAAAGGAAAAGAAACAAAGAGATCTGTCCCAAAGTTTAATTTTAAGAATGGGAACAAGATAAAAATACAAAAAAGTAGTTAAAAAGGAATTAAAAAGAAAAGCTGAATGGGTAAAATATTTACAGAAGGCATAAAAACTCTTTAAAGACAAAGTATTAGAGGCTTGGAATAAATATATACAACCAATCTAGAATGTGCTAAAATTTCCAGAAAAAAAAAAAATTGTCGTGCTTTAGTAGTGAAAGAAGTTACAAGAAGAAAGAGATATTCATCAAAATTGAAAAAATTTCCAAAGAAGGAAGATAGAATGGAGTATAAAGTATGTCTGTTAGATGTAATACCCATAATAAGGACAGGCCAAAAATATTTTTAGGAAAAAGTTGCTAAAAGCATAAAAGCCAATAAGAAAACATTTCTCAAAGCATAAATAGTAGGAAGCTCATCAGAAAGTGGCCCTGACTCAGATCTGTGTAGGAAAAGATGGAAGGAAGTTAACAGTGCAGTGCAAGAACTAAATAGCTAAACTGATGCTCAGTGGGAAGGAGAAGGAAGCGTCCTACACTGTGCCCGCCCTTCACAAAAAACCCCACCCCATAACCAAGCAAACAAGAAGATTCAGCGATTATTCTTTCTCAAGCTGAAATGTCAAACCTGGAAATATTCTTGAAACCTGATGAAGCATTTGGAAAGATGGTTGGCCTGAAACCCAACATCTCACAGTGAAATCCCATTCAGCACAGGCACTTGCATCCCCAGAGAGACACACCCTTCCCCTGCCATGCACATCTCCCCACCTTAATGCCACCACTGCAACGCAAGCTGTGACACCACTGTTGGCTCTACCTAGCATGGGAGCTTTCTGCACCTGCTTTCGTGACCTCTCATTCTGTTGCTTGGCCAGCGTGGGACAGCCAGACACTGTGTGATTCCCCTTTTCCCATAGTGGAGGACTTGAATGCTGTTGCTAGCAATTCTTGTGGGTGCCCATCACCCCCCATTCCCCACCACGATCCTCTGGTGTAACTCACTGTGTGCCTGTTACACCCTCAGCTCCTCTCCCCCATCCCACTGTCACAGTGCTGGCACCAGTTGTGGCTCAGCAGAGCGCAGCGTAGTGGCCTCTCAGCAGCATGCAGGCCAGGGACAACAGAAAAGCTGTGCTGGGACTGGAGAGGTGCCAAGGGGAGGGTAACAAGTGGCAGGGGCTCATGCCCATCCTGGGCTGAAGCCCTGTGCTGTGGGCACCTCTTGTGACCCCGGGCCATTTTTGCATGCAAACAGCTAATGAACTGCTATTAGCCTGGACTTGAACTGGGATATCTTCAGTCACATCCAAGCCCAAACTGGAACAGAATGAAAAAAATGTAGTGGTTGGACTCCCTGCTAACTGAGCACTGGGCTCTGAATTAGCAATTACCGCTGGGGAAAGAAATCTGGGGTTCTTGGGCTAGATCACGGAAAACATCGGCTCAGTAGGGGGCAAGAAAGGGAATCAGATGTCGGGAATGATTAGGGGAGGAACTGGGAACAAAACAGAAAATGTAGAAAATGGTAAGTCACAGCATCCCCATGCCCCAGGCTGGCTGGCATATCCATTCCTGTCTCCTCCTCCTCCCTTCTCAGGAGAGTTCAGAAAACCGGAAAAGGGCAACCACCATGACCACAGGCATTTAATGGTGTCCCTAGGAACCATTAAATAGACAAGGGCTTTTTCGTTTCAACAGGAGACATCCCAGCGAGGTGATAGGGGTGGTGTACAGCAGTCTGGAGCAGTCTGGTGAAGGTGGTTAGGGGACGATCAATCACTGCTGCTTTCTGTTCAGGAACTAGGAGGCACTCCATGAAATTGTCAGGTAGCAGATTTAAAACAAATAAAAGGAAGTGCTTTTTCAGACAACTCATAATTCATCATGAAACTCATTACCATGGGATAGTGTAAGGCCAAAAGTATAACCGACTTCAAAAAGCAATTACATTCAGGAAGAAAAATCATTGAGACTATTAAACATGAGGGTCCAGCGATAACCTCTCGCTCTCCAGATCCAAAGGCTGGGAATTGCACAGAGAAGTAACATAGCAGAGATCCTTGCTGTCTTATGTACTCCTTCAGCATACATAACTGGCCACCACCGGAGAGGGCATAATGGCACAGGGGGATATAGGGCTGATCCAGTATAGCCATCATATGTTCTCTCCTATTCGAAGCTGTCCTTGCCTTCCTGACTCTCAGCCTGAGAGGAATTAATTTCTATCTTCTCCTTCAGCTTTGGTCTTTAAACATCCCAAAGATAGCCATCCCCATCAGAGACAAATGAGCCTATCCAGTGCATAATTCATTTGGCTGGGTGTAGACATGACCATGCCCCAGCCCTCTGCAGAGGAGCTGGAAAACCTCATCTTGCCAAGGTTTTACCTGACCTTTTGTTCTGGGCAAACAGGATCTACTCAGGGCTTTAATTACCAGCCTGTTCTCCATCAGGTGCACAGGAGCCATCCCCTCTCCCTAGCAACAGATATATTAGGCCAAAACACAGAACTAGTAATTTGCTGGGTACTTCGTAAGCAGAAGTTAGGAGCTGGTCTCAGGAGCTTCCCTCTGTTGATGTAGAAAGAGGAATTAATCCCCAGACTGATCTATTTTACCTACCATAGCCTTCAGAGGAGATGAATGACTCCCTGCAGAAATGCACCTTGACCTACCACCCTCTTGCCATCAGGATGCATGCGCTGCCACTGACCAGCTCAGAGCCCAGGCTGTGCAGAGAGGAATCATAGAATCATAGAATCATTTAGGTTGGAAAAGACCTTTAAGATCATTGAGTCCAACCGTAAACCTAACGCTGCCAAGTCCACCAAGGAGGAAAAGATACCCAAGATGGCACCCACTCCCCGGGGAGGAGCTGCTGCCTTCTGCTGGGGCAAATGCCACCTCCTGGTGCCATGCCAAATAGCAGTGCTCCTACAAATGGCACTAGTGCTGGTATTCCTTGGACACACGGGTATGTGTATTGGTGGTTACAAGAGCCAGGGAAACCACAGATACCCTCACATGCACACACACGAACATGTACACCCCACTTGTGCTGATGCACACCTTCTCTGTGCTCTCTTGCCAGTGTGAAAGCCAGTGGGAGGCATTGCAGGGGCTCTGCGAGCAGCGAGCACCGTTGGGTGGTGGGTATCAGGGCAGAACTGGCCCCTGAGGCTGTCATTAATGTCGTAATCACACATGATTATTGCAAACGGAGACACAGCCAGCCACACAGACATCTTCCAAGTACATTCAGTTCACTGCCCTGCTTCCCATCCACCCCCACATTGGCGAATATGTAAATACAGGATATTCTTAGCAGAGAGGATTCCCAAGAAAATGCCATGTCTCCTTGATGCAAGCAAGGATTTAGTATACTGGCATGGGGAAACACTGAGGTCTTCCTAGCGACAGGAGAGTCAGAGCCTCCGACACTTCCTGGCAGGCCCAGGGATGGGGTGAGGGTTTGGGAACACTTGCTCTGCTTTTCTCCGCACCAGTGAAAATAAAAGGGGTGCAGACATTAATCAAGTAGCTGAGCTAGCCAGCGCTGAATTCATGAGACAAAAGACCTGCTGAAGCTGGAGTAATTGTCTATCTGACCTGGGAATCTGTTTTAAGCGCTTCTTACTCCTACCTGGTATCAGTGATATCTTGGGAACCATGGATACTTCCCACACAGAGCAGATGAGTGATGCAAAGCAGAGCTGAGATCCCTATTTAGCTGGGCAGCAGCTGGTGTCCTCCAGTGTGACAGTACGCTGCCAGCCTGCAAAACATTGCTCCAGGACATCCCAGGTGTCATGGAGTGCAGGACAAGATAAGGCGGCAGGACAGCTGAGAGCTGACTGCTTACCTGTTGCCACCCCTGCAGCCCTGGTGCTTGCACAGCCCAACCTGGGGCACTTGGGAGGTGTGCGCAGAGCTCCCTCGGCCAGGCATAGGCAACGGGGTCAGTGCGGGGCACGCTGAGACATAGCTAGGCTGAATTTCAAGCCCCAAAATAGGGACCTTTCTTTCCCTTGTGGCTGCCATGCAGGGAGCATAGCAATAAATTCCCTGGGCGAAAGGCATATCGTGGAAACTGTAAAATCTGGGCACAGTTTCTCCTCAACATGCCTGACAAAGATAGATGCAAAACTCATACTTTTCTCTGATGTAACAGGGGGGAGAGCTGGGATGCACAAGCACAATAGCCTGTGGGGCATGCGGCCTCGCTCCTTGGGGACTTGTCACTTGTTCCTGGCAGTGACATGGTGGGCGTGCAGTGAAGCCTGGCTGGAATGTGGACCGGACCGTCGGTGTTAAAGGGTGGGTGTGTGTTTGGGAGTAAGAGGTGCGCTGCAGGATTTTGGAGCAGTACATTTCAGCCCCTGGCTCCACCCATACCTGGGACTTGCTGTGCCTGAGTGGGTGTGTGCAAAATCCACTCCGGGACTGAGCTTGGTTTGGAAATGTACTCAGTACCTCAACTTCCTTCAGGAAGCACGACGTTCAGGTGGGTGTTTAGTATAAAGTGCTAGGCTGGTGTGTAATATCACAAGAAAGTACCAGCAACTGCACCGTTGTACTAGTTTCTGCTCTGGCAGTGTGGGTTAGTTCATGCTCTGTCTTACTGGGGTGCGCTGCCTCTTCCTGCCCTCCAAAAGCTGACTGCAAACATGTGCACATACCTTTTCCCACCCTACTGCCTGGCTGAGCTCTCTCCCATGTGCGGACATGCGCTCGGAGGAAGGCACGCAGCACACAGCTACCCATCCTCCTGACCTGCAGATGCCTGCTCAAGCCTACCTCTGGCTTGCAGAGAGCATGGGTGGTCATGGGGGCAGGAGAGGCTCCGTTTGCCTGCTCGTAGAGCACCGATGGGCAGCTGCAGGCTGCCTGGCCTGCCCTCACAGGCAGTGCCTCAGCTTGGCCCGAGGCTGCTCTGACACCATCACCCCTGTGTCCCACCTGACCCCTCCGAGGTGCACCGGCATTTACCTCGCAGCTCAGCTGGCTGCTCCACGCTGAAGGTCTTGCAAGACTGTTTGCAATATATGGTTTCATATAGTTCCATGTGTGCTGCTTTTCAACATTCTACGTAATGTTTAGTCACATTTAATAACAATAAAATTCTCCTTCACAGCCGCATTCTGGAAAATGGGGCCGATTTTAGTAAAAACAATGAATGTGAATAGTTCATGGTCTTCTCGCATTACCCAGAGATTTATCACATCTCTTGCATAATTTAATCTCTACATCTGTGGGACACAAATGTTTTACATTTCTTACATTTATGGGCAGACATCGAAAACATCTGTGCAGACCCAGCGCACAAAAACATCTGGAAGACATCTCTGCCTTTTTATGACATACGTCTCCTGATCTTTTGTCTGGAACAAGTGTGCTGCTATCAGTAGTAGCTTTATATGTTGGTTACTGGGCTTTCCGTTTGGGCTTTGACAGGCGCAGGGGAAAATGTGATCAGCTCTGAATTTCAGCCCATTTCAGCAAGTGGGGAAGCAATTCAGGGAGCTTCCCACCCACCCACGCTGTGAGAATTTGGACCAGGATGGGAACAAGGCAGCCAGGGTTTGCTGCTAAGCTTGTGGACAGGACTGTTTCCTGAAGGTTCAGGCTGGAAGCTGTGCTGAGCTGCTGCTGTCATTTCTCTGGAGTATCCCAGACTGGTGCAGCAAAGTGGCTGAGGAGGGGATTTTCTCTGCAGCCCCCGAAATAGGAGCTGGCTTGGTGGGGATTTCAGATGAGGGGGAGGCCAGCTTGCCTGTAGGGACCTGCGGGGACCATGTGCCCCCCCAGTATTGGACATATTGTTGTTGCTGCTGCTGTTAATATCCCAGCCCTTCAGGAGTGAGATAAGCACTTCCTACGGGTGGGATGAAAGGTAATAACAGCACATGGAGATCTTTTTTTCACTATACAGTTTCTGTACATTCACAGCAGTGTCTGAGACCTTCTGGCTGCATCCAGGTGAGCAAAGGGACCAGGGCATGGCCTTGGGCAGGCAGCACCCCTGGGCACGTTTGGCCAGGACTCACCAGCCATTCCCCTGCCTGTACCCAGGGGCGGTGCAGCACCTGGCTCAGCCCAGCCACCCTTTTCAGTTTGAAGGCAGCCAGCCTCTTCTGGGATGAAGAGAGTTTAGTCATCATTTCCAGAGATGTTAGGCCCTGCCATTTGGTCATGGGGCTGGGGAATAGGCCCTGGCTTTTTTTACTTTAGTAGTATGGATGAAGCCATTGCAACCCACAGATGTGCTGTGGCTATCGCTGTTTGCATTGAAGGTTTGGTTGGGAACTTGCTGTGGTGGATGGGGTGCAGAAGATGAATCAAAAAGTTGCTTTTGCCAGCATGGGCATGATGCGGAGCAGAGGCTGATAGAAAGATCCAGAGAAGCTAACAAAGTGGCTTTGGGGCACTGAGTGGAGTGATCACAAGGGTGATAGGCTGCATGGGATGGAGCAGGAAGGTATGTCCTTCAAAATGTAGCAGGGAACCAGTGTGATCAGCTGAAGAGAGTGGATGAAACAGGTCACTGCTGACTGATAAGGGGGAGGTACACAGCTCAGAAGACCTTTGAGAGAGAAACAACACCAGCAGGGGTGCAACAAGAAAGGCAAAGAGCACACTGGGGAATTATCTTGGCAAGTACGAACAGCTGCCGGCAGTTATCACCTCACGTGTGTTTAATGTAAAAGCTGGCTTAAGCAGAACTGAAAGCTTGGTGGAAACCAAACGATGAAACTCTCCTCAAGTCTCTGCTCTGCTTTAGGTCATGCATGCCAGATACACACCCTGCGTGATGCCTGTGTTAGTCCTTCAGTACTGGTCCAGTGTGGTCTGATCAGTGGGGCTAGGCTGGGCTGAGCAAAGGCAGCTGCATTCTGCCTGGATGGAAACCTGCAAAACACGGCTGGGGTAAACAAGCCCAGCTTTTTGCAGCCAGTCATCAAATGCCCTCATTCCTAATTCTCCTGCCTAGCCCAGGAAGGAGTTCTGGTCGCCTGCCCTGGGTTGTCAGTGGCATTTGCTACAGGGTGTCTGCTCCACAGTGGTGCATGGAGACTGTGGCAGAGGAGAGCAGTATCCCATCTTCTACCACCCTCAGGAAGACAGGTGAACCATGGTGTTCTTGCAGCCAGCCATTGCTTTCCTTGGGGCTAGTTGTGTAGAGGTTTCCAGGGCAGCACCGGCTGCCTGGAGAGGTTGGTTGAGGTTAACATGAATGGGCATGGGGGCGCGTGCTCGCTTGGACATTCATGGAAATCTGGGCCCATGCTGTGGAGTGCTGTGCATGCCCAGTCAGGTGCTGAGCACAGGCAGGTCTCTGGCTGTTGCACCTGCACAGTGTAGTACATGCAGCTCCTGGCACCAAGCCCTAAGGCCATCCCGTGCTCGCCTTCCTCACATGTCCCTACCCTCTGCAGATACGGTCCTCAGGCCTGGTGCCTGGGCAGGCAGGGGCATGGTGATGTCTTGGGCTGGTGACCCTGAGCTCCACAGAGAGGAGGTGAGGGTGGAAGAGAGCATTGCATCACTGGGGATTTGAAATAGGAGAAATGCCAGGTGTTCCCCTTGCGTTTGTACCTTGTGAGAGTCTTGTGAGCATGCCAGGGGATACTCATGGTCTCTGGGTTTGTTGGGGAGATGTGGATTTGTTTGGAAATTCCTGAACTAGCATTACAGATGGCACAGAGTGGAGAAGGCAGCCAGCTCCTCCAGCCTGCAAGGTCTCCCCTTGTGCCTGCTGACAACAGCACAGAGATCTGAGCAATGATGGATGGAAGCCAAGAATTTGGCTGCCTGTGGCTGAAGGTTCCACTGGGAGAGCCCCCCTGCCACAATGGGACTCTGCAACGTTTAAACTAGCAGTGACCAAGGGCGGCTTCTCCCTGTGTACAGAGCTGCTGAGGGCTGCTGGGCTCCAAAAACATCTGCCTCACCTATGTCACCAGTCTGCAGAGTGCATTCAGACAAACCTTCCCAGAGCCACCCCGAAACACCTGCTCCCTTGGGCATGCTCACCCAGCTCTGTGCACTGCTCATGACTGTGTGCTCGCTTGGGCACGCTCACCCAGCTCTGTCCTGCCCTTGTTGGTGGGTGCTCACCTGGCATCTGCACTTGTTCTGGCAGATGGGGACTCCAGCACAGCCCTCCCTTGCACAGTAAGGACTTATCTGTAAGGGCAGGGGATATAATGAGGGTTGAGACATGTCCCACCAATATCCCAAAGAACAGTAAACCTGTGAGTGAGACAGAGCCACATGTCCCAGGACTGTGTGCTCCCAAACCTCAGCACACCCTACTTGCCCTTGGCCCTTCGGTCAGGTTTCCCTCTTGCCTTCCCCACTGTTCCTGTTTCTCTGAGCAAGACCTATCCAGGCTCCAGATAGCCCTGTCTCATGGCTGCAGCCAGGAGGGCAATTTCACTTGCAGCTCAGACCTGGCGGGTGTAGCCTGTGGTGCCCCAGCCACTGCCCCATGGTGAGCACTGGGTGCACATCTCAGGATATCTACACTATTACTATTAATCGTGTTCAAAACAGCAGGAGCAGGACATCCCTAGAGGATCTTGTCTCTGATTAGGAGCAAGGCAGGAACACACACAGCACCTGTCCTGTGCTCACAACCTTATTAAAACAAGACTGTGTGTGGGAACAGTGAATGGCAGGTGAGCAGAGAGACTGTGGGATGAAGGATGTGATTCGGGTACCACAACACTCACCCATGGGCAATGCTTTCATCACAGATTTGAGCACTGAAAAGCACCATCCAGGTCTGCTGGATAGGTGATGAGCTAGGAAGGTGACTTTCCAGCAAGTGACCCCTTCTGACATAAAAAATTCTGTTGTGTTCCAAATAAAGAGTCGATATATCATTTTTTTGCTCACAACTGGGCACTTTAAAAAAATGCTCAGGTCAGAACAGAAAAAACTTTGTATTTCAGAAAATTTGAAATGTTTTACATGAATTTTGATCTTTTTTTTCATTTAAGAAAACCCAAAATGCAGCAATCTGAAACTTTAAACAATGTGTCATTGTGAGAGGAAAACCTGGAAAGGTTTTGCACAGATGTATATATGGGAGTTCTTTCAACATCTTCAAATTTATACCTTTCTCATTTTTTAACAAGCAAAATAAAAAAAAGTCAGTACATTCTTGTAGGTTTAATTTTGACAGATCTGCATTTTCCAATGCCAAAATATTTTACTCAAATTTTGCGAATAAATTCCCAAACTTTTCTGATTGCCTGGGCAATTTCATTTGCCTGTATTCTGATATAATGTGGGATTACATGAACAGATGTTATTTTTCCATGGGATGTGATGTGTAAACTCAGACTTTTGGAGGTACATAATTTGATCAAATGCGGCTGAATTTTCCCAAAGATAACTGGTTGTGAGCTCTTGCTCCAAAATGAAGTGGTTCGAACTTCTGAATGGTGGCTTTGAAGAGCTTTTTGTCATGGATAAAGCAACATATTTTTCCCAAAGCCTGTTCTGAGGAATTGCTGACCTGTTTAAGCTGAGTGCTTGCAAAATCTTCGAGTAGAAGCAGACATCCTGGCAGTCAAATCTGGGGTTTGGCATACTCTAAACCATGAAGGGTTTACAGCAGAGAATTGATCGACATTACCTGTCTGTGTTAATCACAGAGCTTGTTTTTTCCATGTTTTTTTGTAATACTTCTGAATTCCAGAATGGAAATAAGAAATCGGCACAGTAGCTTTTTCCATCTTCGTCCACGAGTAGGGGGAGACACACCGAGCACATCATGGCTCAAATAGTAACGCGGTACTGGCAGGGGAAGAGGGAAGTGTCCATATTGTGCCTGACTTCAAGACATATTGCAGGAGCCAAGGCCAGTGTTTGCTGTTACCAGGATGGTGAATGTGGTGGTGGAAGTCCAGAGCAGTAGTGTGGGCCTGCTGCTGATGATGGGGGGCTATTGCTGATTAAGTCTGTTCCTTACCATGGAATAATTCACCCCCACAAGCACCATGTTTGATTATATCAGCAGGATCGGACCCTTGGTTGTACCAGGAGAGGCTGACTTGTATGTCCTTAACCTGGGCCAGTGCCTGCAGGCTGGAGCAGAGCCCAGAGCTTTGGCAAGCATCGATGGCTATCTGGCTCCTGAATTGCAGCTTTAAGATGACAAAAATTTGCAGCCAAAAGGCAGCCAACTCCCATATAACGCCTTCCAAATCCCCAACCTGACAGGTCAAGGTGACAGAGCCAGCCTTTCCGTGCCCCTGCAGCAGGGACTATGGGAGTGGGATGGTCCTCTGGTCCGAAGCGCTGTGAAGACCAGGCAGTTGGGGACATGCCCATCTCAGCCTCCTACAGAGACGGGGCCTCCAGGGCTTTGGGAGCTGGCAGGAAAGATATAGTCAGAACTGAGACTTGGCAGGAAAGGTTTGCAGGAGGAGAGCTCCCTGGGGGCAGCCACTGCTCCCCCCCAGACACAATACTCCCCTGCTTCCAAGCACATTTTTCTCAGGCAGTGCTGGATAATCTACGGGAATGTTAAACACCAAAATGAGCAACAAGCCTGGCTGGAATTTCTCTGCAGGACAAGCAATGATCTTGTGTTCCTCTCCAGGGGTAAGCAAAGCGTGGTGGAAAAGGTCAGTGTTCCCAGGTCACCCAAGTGGCTCAACCCATGTTGAAAGTGCCTTGGACAGTGCCTTGGCTTGAATAGTCCGGGTGACAGGAGACTGGTAAAATCATTTCTGTGCACATTGCTACCTTGCTTCACTGTTGGGAACAGCAATTCTCCTGCAAGGTATGAAGATTTCTGAGTCCCCCTTGCTTAGCAGCCCTGCAGCTCACAGCTCTGGAAAAGGCTTTTGTGCCCCCAGTGCCACCAGTCTGCCCTGTCCCCCTCCACAGTGAGGCCCTGTGCCAGGGCAGAGGGATCCTCAGCTGGAGGAGAGAAGGATGGGGAGTCTCCTCCCTGGGACACCTCCTCCCAGCGAAAGAAATAATCATCCTCTCCCCCAGGGGCAGAGGTTAGGTCTCCCGCCACAATGGTTGCTATCCCCATCCCAACATCCATGATGTTGGATAGGGACACTCTGCATTCTGGATCCCAAAAACTTAGTATCAAGAACAGCATCTCCAGTCACCCAGAAATGACCGGGCTCTGCTGCCAAAGCCAGAGTCCCCCTTCTCACACTGGGGGACAAGCAGTGCCTGATCCAGAGTGATGTGCCATTTCATGGCTGGGGGACATGTTCCCTGTGAGGGTATTTCTCCTTCTGAAACAAAGCTAGTGCTCAGGATGCAGTGGGCAGGAGTTAGGGACCCAGGTCACCAATGCGCCCGTGGCACACCAGGCAGGTGATGCACTACTTGTGCAAACAGGGTCCCCATTCTCCATGAAACCTGTGCCCAGGTTGATTGCTGCTGGCCACCCCTGAGCCCTGCATGTGTCCAGAGGACATGGTGGCATAGAGCTTCCAGCATTATAGCATGGAAGCACATCCAGTCAAGGCCAAAAGCCTCTGGGGCTATGGGGACGTAGTGTGGAATTAATTTTTCCTTTCACAAAAACATAGTGTTTTCATCTTTTTAATAAAGTGTTCCTGTTTACATGGGAATATGACAGGGGTTGTTTATTTATTTGCTTTTAATAACTGAGAAATGTTTACTTCTGATGGGTTCTCCTGGTTTTCTTCCATGAAAAACCTCCCAAAAGTTCAAGGGGAGAAAGATGAGGTGTTTAGTTTGTTTTTTTTTCATTAAAATTTCTGCTTTGTTAAAAATACCACTCTCCAGTAAGGCACAAAGTATCTGCCCAGTCCCAGGGATCAGTGCTGTGTGACATATCTCTCCGGTGCCCATCAGAGCTGCAGGCTTTTGCAAACGGCAACTCCCTGGTTCGGGACTCATTCGGGGCGCTGGGACCAGCATGTTGAGGTTGTTCATGCTCTGAGCCGCTCCAGGAAACCTCCCTCGGATTCTTGGCGTGGGCCTGGGCTCTGTGATCTGGCATTGACCCCCTGAAAGGCACATGGAGGCTCATTATCATTTGCTGACCCAACTCCTGTTTTCATTCCTCATGACAGGAATCTGCACAGTGTTTAATGCAAACAGAGGAAACACATTTATTGCCCTTTCTAAAAAATTCTGATGTTTCAAAGCCATGTTCAGAAAGCCAGAGTGACTAAATTCTTCTGTCCCTGCAATCCCGGCTCTGAATACTTTATGCTCTCTGGTTGGAAAAACATCTTTAAAAAATCTGCCTAGGAGATATTTCTTTTACGCTTACTGGACCTTCACTGAAGGGCTGCTGGGCTCGATGTAAGGTCAGTCGTATTGTCTGCTCACAGGAACAGTCAGTTCTGTGCAGGAAACTGTGTTTCTGCTGTAATTCTCCCCTACAGAAACCAGATTTGACAGTATCTTGATCTTCTCATGGGCTTAGCCAGATGTGTGGGCCTCAACTAGCCTGCATGGCCATAGGGCTGGCAGCCCTCAGCCAGCATCCCAGCAAATATGGTTTTTTCCATCTTTTTTAAAAGAGTAAATAATCATTACAGCACTGCTAAACCGAAAGCAAACCTGACCCCAGGGACAGGCTGCTGGTGAGTCAGCTGAGCTGCTCATGGTGTGCAATGAGCATGGGCTTGGGCAGACTTCAGGAAGAAGTCTGGGATTGAGTGGGATTGAGTGCATCCTCGGCAAGTTTGCAGCTGAGTGATGTGGTTGATACTCTAAAGGGAAGGGATGACATCCAGAGGCACCTTGACAGGCTAGAGAGGTGGGCCTGTGCAAATGTCGGAAAGTTCAACAAGGCCAAGTTCCAGTCCTGCACTTGGACTAGAACAATCCCAAACATGGATACAAGCTGAGCAATGAGTGGATTAAGAGCAGCCCCGTGGAGAAGGACTTGGGAGTATTGGTGGATGAAAAACTGAATATGAGCCAGCAATGTGCACTCGCAACCCAAAAAGCCAATCGCATCCTGGGCTGCATCAAAAGAAGCGTGGCCAGCAGGTCGAGGGAGGTGATTCTGCCCCTCTACACTGCTCTCGTGAGACCCCATCTGGAGTACTGCGTCCAGCGCTGGGGCCCCCAGCATAAGAAAGACATGGACCTGCTCGAGCGGGTCCTGCTCGAGGAGGGCCACGAAGATGATCAGACTGAGAGGTTGGGGTTGTTTAGCCTAGAGAAGAGAAGGCTCTGTGGAGACCTTATAGCAGCCTTCCAGTACTTAAAGAAGGCCTACAGGAAAGATGGGGAGGGACAGGGAGCTGAGGCTGCCCAGAGCTCTCACTGCCTGGGGTGCAGGTGGGAGGTTAAGCATTGAGCAGCCAGGACTGGTCATCTCGGTGTCCCAGAGGACAGTGTGGCAGGCCCTCCAGCCACGGTCCTGACTGCCCCTAGGTCCCCCTGAGGTTCTTTGTGCATAGGATGTAGATGCCCCATCCCTAGACACATTCAAGGTCAGGCTGGACGGGGCTCTGAGCAACCTGATCTAGTTGAAGATGTCCCTGCTCGTTGCAGGAGGGATGGACAAGATGACCTTTAAAGGTCCCTTCTAACCCAAACCATTCTATGATTCTATGATTCTATAACTCTTTATCAGAGAGTGTAGTGATAGGATGAGGGGTAACAGTTTTAAACAGTTTTAAAGAGGGTGAATTTAGATTCGATATTAGGAAGAAATTCTTTACAGTGAGGGTGGTGAGACACTGGAACAGGTTGCCCACAGAAGTTGTGGATGCCCCCCCCTTGGAAGGGTTCCAGGCCCGGGTAGACGGGGCTTTGAGCAACCTGGTCTCGTGGAAGGTATTCCTGCCCGTGGCAGGGGAGTTGGAACTAGATGATCTTTAAAGTCTCTTCCAACCCAAACCATTCTATGATTCTGTGATTCTAACAAGCACCTCAGCACAGCAGCATTGGAGAAATGCTCCCCTCTTGAGAGCTTTTCTCCACTTCAGCATCCATCTCCAATCCCCAGTTTTACTCCCTCCTCTGAGGGCTTTGACCTCAGAGCTCCAATATTTGCTGAATCTCCATCAGGACACTGTTGCATGAAAGACAGCCAGATCACTTCTCTAAGACACTGTGGTCCTGGGGTCTTCCACCTGATATGGTGGGTGCTCATGGCCAACAGTAGTTAGGAAGGCTATGGCATGTCTGCTTTATTGATGCACTCAAGGAAGCAGGGCCGAATTACTTTATGCGAAGGTCCCAGAGGATGTTCCA